>NC_060184.1:49190377-49320377 GCF_021184085.1 Oncorhynchus gorbuscha
CCTGGGGCCACTTACAGTCGCCACAACAAGCAGCTCGAGCGATTCCACATAAGATGCCTGCAGTGCATCCTGGGAATCACCTAGTGTGACTGTGTGCCCATACTTGCTAAGACCAACTGCAAGAGTATGGGGGCCTTGTTCACCCAACACCAACTACACTGGCTTAGGCATGTGATTAGAAGGTTTCAGGAGCACTTCCTGCGGAAGATCCTGCATGGTCAGCTACATCTTGGCCGGCGGTCTGCAGGGAGGAAAATGAAGCGCTTCAATGACCAGCTGAAAACGTCGCTGAAGAAGAAGAACATCAAACCCACAGACCTGGAGGATGCTGCTGACCGGTCCATCTGGCGGCAGCTCTGCCACAGAGGTGGGAGGTTGAGAGGAGCACAAAGAAACAGCAAAAACAACTCAGGAGACATATAACCATGACTGCCCCCGCCAACGCAGGCTGCATATGCCCCACCTGCAATAAAGTTTGTGGATTCAGATTGGACTCTACAGTCACTGTTAACTCAGAAGTGGAAGTCATCATCGGATATGATGGACTACCTTAACTTAAGTGATGCCTGTACAAATGTTAAAATAATCATTTCTATATCCCCATATCACACACTCACAAACTGAAAACATAATATATGTACAATTAATTGTTTAGAAATACAGCATGTCTCAAATATCACTTTCATTTGGGATGCCGTTAATATCAGAAGTGAGTTTCCGTAGCAGGTTAGGATAACTTTCACAGCAGGTGAAGAACCTAATTCTCCTAACCTGCTACATTATTTAAGGTTAGGAAATGGTTAGCTAAAATGCTCAAATTCTCAACTCGAATATGCAAGTTTTGACGTCACTTTGACATTAGCGGCATCCCTCCGAGACATGACCCATTTAGAATCGAGGCAAAGTTGCTTCCTTTTTCGGTCACGTCTTTTGCCTTGTTGTTGTGGGTCAAACAAAAACACCCTATTTTTGCCCATTCTTCAAGTTAAAACTGCTCCAGCTCCTTCAAGTTGGATGGGTTCCGCTGGTGTACAGTAATCTTTAAGTAATACCACAGATTCTCAATTGGATTGAGATCTGGGCTTTGACTAGGCCATTCCAAAAAAAATAGATGTTTCCCCTTAAACCACTCGAGTGTTTCTTTAGCAGTATGCTTAGGGTCATTGTCCTGCTGGAAGGTGAACCTCTGTCCCAGTCTCAAATCTCTGGAAGACTGAAACAGGTTTCCCTCAAGAATTTCCCTGTATTTAGCTCCACCCATCATTCCTTCAATTCTGACCAGTTTCCCAGTCCCTGCCGACGAAAAACATCCCCACAGCATGATGGGGATTGTGTTCACAGGTTGATGAAAGGTGTTGGTTTTGCACCAGTCATAGCATTTTTCTTGATGGACAAAAAGCTACATTTTAGTCTCATCTGACCAGAGTACCTTCATCCATATGTTTTGGGAGTCACCCACATGCCTTTTGGCGAACACCAAATGTGTTCTTTTTTTTTCTTTAAGCAAAGGTTTTTTTCTGGACACTTCTATAAATCCCAGCTCTGTGGAGTGTACGGCTTAAAGTGTTTCTTTGGACAGATTCTTTAATCTCCGCTGTGTAGCTTTGCAGCTCCTTCAGGGTTATCTTTGGTCTCTTTGTTGCCTCTCTGATTAATGCCCTCCTTGCCTGGTCCGTGAGTTTTGGTGGGCGGCCCTCTCTTGGCAGGTTTGTTGTGGTGCCATATTCTTTCCATTTTCTTATAATGGATTCAATGGTGCTCCGTGGGATGTTCAATGTTTCAGATATTTTTTTATAACCCAACCCTGATCTGTTTGGAGAGCTCCTTGGTCTACATGGTGCCGCTTGTATGGTGGTGCCCCTTGTTTAGTGGTGTTGCAGACTCTGGGACCTTTCAGAACAGGTGTATTTATACTGAGATCATGTGACAGATCATGTGACACTTAGATTGCATACAAGTGAACTTTATTTAACTAATTATGTGACTTCTGGATGTAATTGGTTGTACCAGATCTTATTTAGGGGCTCCATAGCAAAGGGTGTGAATACATACAGTGGGGCAGTATTTAGTCAGCCACCAATTGTGCAAGTTCTCCCACTTAAAAAGATGAGAGGCCTGTAATTTTTGTCATAGGTACACTTCAACTATGACAGACAAAATGAGGAAAAATAATCCAGACAATCACATTGTAGGATTTTTAATGAATTTATTTGCAAAAGATGCACGTTTTTTCACGTTTGGCTGAGAAATCGCCCGGAAATTGCAGTCACAAAAACTGCGAAAAAATATTCCAAATTAGCTCCATAATATCGACAGAAACATGGCAAACGTTGTTTATAATTAATCCTCAAGGTGTTTTTCAAATATCTATTAGATAATATATCCACCGGGACAATTGGTTTTTCAGTAGGACGGATTGGAATAATGGCTACCTCTGTATTTTATGCGAGAATCACTCTGGGAGCCATGAGGTGACCAGTTGCGCAATGTAGCCGCTTAAGGGTATTCTTCAACATAAATGAATAAAACTATGTCACAATTCTGTAGACACCTTGGGGAATACAGAGAAAAAGTGATCTGGTTGATAGCCCATTCACTGCTCAATAGGGACTCATTGGAAAGCAGCGCTTTTCCGGATTGGATTTTTCTCAGGCTTTCGACTACAATATCAGTTCTGTTATACTCACAGACAATATTTTTACAGTTTTGGAAACATTAGAGTGTTTTCTATCCTAAGCCATCGATTATATGCATATTCTAGCATCTTGTCCTGACAAAACATCCCGTTTACTACGGGAACGTTATTTTTTCAAAAATGAAAATACTGCCCCCTAGTCACAAGGTTTTAATGACATTTAATCAGCCCAAGACCAAAAAATAATAAGAAATTATTGTGCAGTTATCCATTACATAAATACCAAAACCTGCCTGTTTGCCTACCTGTTTATGACCATTGCTTGCCTGTGACCACGATTCCTACTTTCTGTGAAAGTGAAATAAACACCTGCCGTGTCCTGCGTGTGAATCTACACCTTTTTCTACCTGAGTATTCATTACACAATTCGCACTACTACTGTAGAATCACCAATATAGTATTACTCCCTAAGCAAGAGATGGCAATGGAAATGCAAACAATGGAATAGAAGACAGACTTTAAAGAGAACAGTTGCAATTGCGACCAACCTATCAGGCAGACACCTGATGACTTGTAGCCAGAATATGAGGCCATCATACCTGCGCCTAACTTATCTGCTCCTGATGCATGCCCTGATACCCCTTCCCCATCATCTGCAACAGGAATGAGAAGTTGAATACTTGTTGGAAGGAAAAAGGTTGGAAGAGGTCGCTCAAATACATAGAGATCTTTCCATTACAAATGTCAAACTTGATAATGCTTAACAGAAAACTGAGAAAAAAAAAAGGTGTGATCAACTGATGAAGAGAATGGAGACAATATTCCCCAAAGACAAAGACAAAATAGAAAATGAAGGGAACACCCGAAGAACTTGAGAAGGATTTTATTGTTTCAAAATTCCATCATTATACAGTTAAAGCAAAAGTATCGAAAAATGTGCAGTGTCAAGGATTTTCAGCAAAAGCAATGAGGGCAAATGAAAGCAGGCCAACAAGTATTCAATACTCCAGGAAAAAGCAGTGTAACACATAATTAGCACAGCCACAGAAGAGAAAATCACTAGATTCTATGAGCGTGATGTCAACAGTAGAGCAACAACAGGGAAAAAGGACATACACAAGAAAAGAAAAAGCAGAAGCACTTCTTGAATGGCAAAATTCACAACCTTTATCAGAATTTTAAGAGGGAATATTCAGAGATTAAAATGTCCTACTATGAATTCTGCAAAATATGGATTTTTTTGGGTTGTCCTCTGCAAAACCCACACCAACCTCCAGTTCACGGCAGGCAAACTACAGCATCACAAAGTGATCAGCTGCAGCAAACAATGAGAAGCTAACTAAGTCTTTGTGCTGTGAGAACCTGAAGAAAGAGTGCATGAACACAGAGTGCTCCCTTTTGCCAAGCAAAAGAGCTTAAAACATCTGACTTTGATGCTGGTGAGCAGACATGGTGGTTTGAGTGGAAAAACAAAGCTGAAAACAACAAAAAGGGGGGAAACATGGATAAGTTCCCTGTACATTTGACAGTTAAAGAAAAGGTGTGTGGCACATTGAGATAATTAAAAGAGAATCTGCAGAAAGAGATCATCGTGCATATTGACCACACCCACATTCTGAATTAGCATTTTTGTCATTTTGTCACTTTGCTCACTGAGCTCTTCTATGCGGATGGCCCTACACCCAAACAAGGGCACTGCGTTCATCCACCTCTGGCCTGCGTTCATCCACCTCTGGCCTGCTCGCCTCCCTACCACTGAGGAAGTACAGCTCCCGCTCAGCCCAGTCAAAACTGTTCGCTGCCCTGGCCCCCCAATGGTGGAACAAACTCCCTCACGACGCCAGGACAGCGGAGTCAATCACCACCTTCCGGAGACACCTGAAACCCCACCTCTTTAAGGAATACCTAGGATAGGATAAGTAATCCCTCTCACCCCCCCTAAGTTTTAGATGCACTATTGTTAAGTGACTGTCCCACTGGATGTCATAAGGTGAATGCACCAATTTGTAAGTCGCTCTGGATAAGAGTGTCTGCTAAATGACTTAAATGTAAATGTAAATGACCCCTCTGCAATCTGGGCTCATCTCTCAAAAACACTGGCCTACTTCCTGGAGCTCTGCCCATCGTCTACTTTTGGAATCTTACTTTGTTAAACATTTCATTAATTTCAGACAATGGTTGTTGTTCAAAATGTTTGCAATAAAATATTGTTTTCATCCATTTTTTCCCCCATTTTTTTCCATAGATGTCATTTCCACCACACCCATATTTTGGGGGGTAAATTAGTATATTATGTATAATTACATTGATTGATCTGTTTTAGATAGGGAAATCATATGGCAGTTATCATAATCTCACAAATAGGTTGGGTGGTATAATAAATACATGTGTTTAGCTGTCACAAAGGCAAGTTTATACATTCAGGCGTAGTATTGAATTAACTTTAAAAAGTACTTACATTTATTTTTATTTAAACTAGGCAAGTCAGTTATAAACTTCTTATTTACAATGATGGCTTAGGAACAGTGGGTTAACTGCCTTGTTCAGGGGCAGAAAGACAGATTTTTCTATCTTGTCATCTAGCAACCTTTCTGTTACTGGCCCAACACTCTAACCACTAGGCTACCTGCCACCCCAGAAAATAGTTAAAGTTAATGTACAAAGGTATAAGAAATTTGATATAACTTAATTGTATGATATTTCATTTTCAACTAAAATTGATGTTTAAATACATGTTGTATATGATATTTGTCTATGGCTGTCTGATAAAAATGACAGAAATATATAAATTCCTAAATAGTACGATCGCAGCCATTATCAGATATTATGTCTAGACAAATCAAAAACAATTATAATACTGGTAAAATGTTTGTTTTTTCAATACATTTTCATTTCTGAAAGCTTGCAGGGTCAAAGTGCCCGAAGTTGCAGAATCACCCATACATAAGTTTCAAAAATACATGTAATTGCTGAAATGTATCAAAAGTAAATGTAAATATAGATATAATGTCAAATTCCTTATATTAATCTAAACAAACGGCACAATGTTTTTATTTTATTTATTTTTAAATTTGGGGGGGGGTACACTCCAACACTCAGACACCATTTACAAACAAAGCATTTGTGTGTAGTGAGTCTGCAGATCATAGGCAATAGGGTTCTGTTGAGGGGGGAATTGGACAATTTTCCTGTCCTGCTAAGCGTTCAAAACAAGTACTTTTTCGTGTCAGAGAAAATGTATGGAATGTAGTAAAGTAAAAGTAAATGTTGTCAAAAATAGAAATAGTACAGTACAGATACCCCCAAAAAACTACTTCAGTAGTACTTTAAAGTTAAAAAAAAAATACTTCACATGATAATTTCTCTCATCTGTAGCCTGATAAACTGTATGCTTTCCCAGTGAGTCAAAGTGGGAGGACCACACAACATGTCATTGCGTGACTCAAAGTTTACTTCTATATGATAGTTATTAGATCATTATTTGAGAATAAATCGTTTCCACCAACATTTCTTATAAATTAATTAATTTTACAGACCACCTTGACTGGCTTATTTTGTTTTGGTGCAATTTGGAAAGTTTATCAAAAAATGAAGTATGACTATGAGTTTGTTAAGAACCTATGCATATCCCAATATTGGGGGAGATACCACTTTGTTATAATACTTATATAGTATTATTCATTTGATATTAGGATAAGTGATATCCAGAAATATACAAGGAAAAGTTAAATGAACTGAACATGATGAACTAGAATTGCATTTAATCCCATAGGGTGGCCAAAAACAACTGAAAGCCACACCTGAAAATAACCTGATTACCCAAACATGGGTTAATTTAAACATAAATTGGGTTTTAATTCACTTCCATGCTGTTTTTTTTTCTTGTTCGAACAGTCATTCTGATTCCCATAAGATATGGCCTTTTGAGTAAGTAAAATATCACCCATACTATTTTGGGGGGATAGAAATGCTCAGAATTTGAGAAAAAGTACTCTTTCTCTGATGGCTAACTACCAGGAAGTTTGAAAAAACAGGCTGAGTGGGAGGGGAGCTTCAATTTATGAACTCATCTTGACTGAGCGCTCCTTGAAACACCTGTGTCAAGAAACTGGGATGCAGTGAACAGTTAGGTGATACATAAAGCAACATTGAATAAAGCATACATAAAGCATACATTTCCCGTTTGGAAAGTCTTTAAGGACACAATTCACAGCAGCATTGACAGATGTGTTGACATGACAACTGCGTCAGAGTTTTAAGCGACGTCTTCCACCCTTTTGTACCATGCTGGCTGAAGCCCTAGCTAGCCAGCCCTAGCTACGGTAACACCAGACACAGATGAAAGGGGAAATATAGAAGTATCTTTCCCATAGATTAATAGTGTATTATTTTACCGTTTTTCTCAATTGCTAAAACACAATTTCTGAAACCTTGCTCCATTTCCTGAAAACATTAAACACAAAACCTCATCTTCAAGCACTATTTACATAACCTCTGACTCCTCGCAAAATGAAACATTCGCCTCGAAACAGTTTTACCTGTTTTCAAAATCAAACACTGCTCTCAAATCAGAAACAAAGTGATCAAAATGATATACACTCTCAAGCAGTCAGTAAACAATACACTGAAAAATGGAAAACATTGTTCAAAACATACAATTCTCAGGGAGAAGTCCATTTTTAATCTAAAAGAATATTAATATTTTTCCGTCATTCTTTTGCTGAACGAAAACAAGTTCTATCATAGTAGCTCAAAATTTATCAGAAGTGACTACTCTGCATTGCTCTTTGCAATTTTGTTTTTTGTTCTTCCTCCTCCTTGTACCCCTATTTTTACAGTACTGTACCCTGCATCTCACAAACTTGTCCTTTGACTGTAATTCTTGTTCTTTGTTGATATGAACCTGCAACTAGTCAAAATCTATTGAGCAGTCAACACTGTTAATAAATGGAAAGCACAATGTTCAGGGCAATACAATTTGTCCATTGTACAGTATTCAGCCTACAATGCACTGTACTAAAGTATACAATACTAAAAGGGACAAAAAATCAAAGGAGCAAACATGTGATCAATGTGCTTCTTCTTGTCTTTGGGCTGGGTCAGTCCAGAGCACTTCGTCGACATCACAAGCAATATTGTTCCTCCTGAGGCAACGGGGGAAGAAGCTTCTTGTGTGCCGTGTCCAGCCCTGACATGATTCCTCACCTATATCACCACAGGCTAAATCCATGGCTTGCAGCAGATTTACTCTGGTGTAGGGTTGTCTATCATACACTTTCCATCTCCAAGAGGAGAAAAACTCCTCAATCGGATTCAGGAAAGGCGAGTGTGGAGGGAGGTACAGGTTCATAAACTGCCCATTGATGTTAAACCATTCCCTTACCTGAGCAGCTCGGTGGAAACTGACATTGTCCCACACTATCACATAGGTGGGAATGGGATTCTCATTTAGCTCTTGACCCTGCTGCTCTTGAACCTGCTGCTCAAATAAAATATCTCTTAGATTGGCAATACATCTTAGAAGGTGTTATATGGCCCGAATATAACATGGTGATGTAGAACACCATGGTTGCTGATAGCAGCACAGATTGTGACATTGCCACCTCGTTGACCAGGGACTTCAACAATGGCCCGCTGTCCAATCATGTTTCGGCCTCTCCTTCTCCTCTTTGTTAGATCGAAGCCTGCTTCATCAAATACAATATACTTTATGTAGGATTGTGTAAGTCGTACAGAGACAGTGCTATACTGTAGAGTACAATTAGGTTTCTGATTCACATACATTGTATGTACTGAAGAGTAATGTCATTCACATAGTATGTGTTAGAATTGTAGACAATCTTGATTACAGTAAATGTTTCTGAATGTACACTTACTTGCACATACTGAGCTCGCAGTTCTTTCACCCTTGGTGAGTTGCGCTCAAAAGGTACTCTGTATACTTGTTTCATTCGCATCCTGTTACGATGGAGGACACGGTCAATTGTGGAAATGCTCACACTGTCGATTCTTAGGAAGTGTGTGTTCTCTTGTATCACTCGTTCCTGGATTTCTATGAGTCGTATTGCATTATCTTGAAGGACCATGCCAACTATAACGGCCTCTTGCTCCTGAGTGAATATAGCTGTCCTTCCATCTGCATGTGGCAGCCTTGCAATTCTACAAAACGTAGTTGTGCAGTTACAAAACATATTCATGCAGTACAATTACATACAGTGTTAACTTTACAAATGTCTATTGAAACAGCTGCATATAGTGTAGTACAGTAAATTTGTAATTACAAAAATACAGTAGTATCCTGTACCTGCTCTCTTCTCTGAATGTCCTTACTATGGTGGACACAATCTAAGTCTTACTTCCCTCATTGTCAGTCCATGGACAAGAACATGGTCTATAACTGTTGCTCGAATTTCATCAGATATTTCCACTCTTTGTCTTCCTCTTCCTCTTCCTTGCCCTCCTCCTCGTCGCCTACTTCGCATACGCACTCGTCCTCGACCTCTCACATTGTTTCTTCTATCCATTCTCAGACTTTCTCCTTCCCACCTTCAACAACCTGTTTGCTCTCTGAACTGGCTTATATTGGTTGTGTCGCATCATTTGAAACAGGTTAAATCAATTTTGAGTGGTTGTGTTCAATCAATGACATGTGTGGCTTACAGTTAGCTATTTTTGGCCAACCATTAAAGTAAATGTCTTTCCAGTTAATCTGTTCTGTTGTATTTCATATCATATGGCCAGGTTGAACACTGACACTTTTGAAGCTTTTATGAAGTGTACAAGTTCCTATCTCACTGTGGATTATGTAAATAATAATGTTATGAATTTTGTATTCAAATGCGTAATGTGCAAAAATATTCAGGGACAGTTCAAATGTCCAGTGTACAAATATAAGATGATGAATAGGATTGACATTTACTCTTATGGGTGGCCCAAAATAATGATCTGAAAGCCACAACCCTAACATTTCAGGTTATTCATGCAACCCAAATGGCTGGGTCAAGATAACCAAGTGTGTGTTATGTCCAGTAACAACACATGAACAGTATGGTGTGGTGACTTTGCTGTACATTATCCTAAGGTTAGCCTGTTGTGACCCCAATGAGTGGGGACCAGGCTGCTATTTTTTAAACCTGCTTGACACATCGGCCTCACTCGTTTGCATGGTACTCAGTCTCCTCTGTTATTTTCAACTGAAAAGATGGCCAGAGAGATTCATTGTTATACCTGAAAGTAGCATATGGCCTGAGATATCCAACAGTAACTTCTCCATTAAAAACCTCCTTACCTCTCTCACTCACTCATTGAATGTGCAGTAGACTGACGGTTTGGAAGCATTTGCATTTTAAGAACCAACGATCAAGTGTATCTTATTTATCCATAAAAAAAAGATGGAGGTTCATACCAGAGTCATCAACGATGAATAAAAGGTGCCTGAAGACAAATACATAACATCCTTGTGTCAGAACATTGGGATGTTTGGAATCCTGTTCAATCAAACTTGGCAACTAGGTCTTCAGGATAAACCATTGTTTCCCTTGCGCTTCAAGAAAGAAATTCTGGACAAGTACTAATTGAACTCATGATTTCAGTATGCAACAAGAACAGACTGCATATTAAAAGTGTTTTGTGTGCCCTAAGCTGGCATTCTGTTAAATATACAGTGGGGCAAAAAAGTAATTAGTCAGACACCAATTGTGCACGTTCTCCCACTTAAAAAGATGAGAGAGGCCTGTAATTTTCATCATAGGTACACTTCAACTATGACAGACAAAATCAGAAACGAAATCCAGAAAATCACATTGTAGGATTTTTAATGATGTTAAATGCAAATTACGGTGGAAAATAAGTATTTGGGCACCTACAAACAAGCAAGATTTCTGGCACTCACAGACCTGTAACTTCTTCTTTAAGGGGCTCCTCTGTCCTCCACTCATTACCTGTATTAATGTCACCTATTTGAATGTTAAGCATGTTAATCATAAGTAAAAACGTTAGAGAAACTGAATTATTGAATTTTGTTGACTTATTTTGCATTATATATAGGTACTGGTCAGGTTCTGCAGAACAGCACTTTTTTTAATGTGATTTTTATATGGTTATGGTACTTTTTGATACTGTTTGTATAAATCCATGTTATGCACAACGTAAGGCACTGAATTTTTAATTGTATTTGAAAGATATTTTTTTTTATTTTTATATATATGATCATGTAAATAAAATAACATTATTATTATTATTATTGAACTATTATAAAGCGTTAACTATCCAAATGGTGGGATATGCATAAGCAGTTGAGGCACTCATACTCGTGCATAAGCCTTAAAGCTTCAAATTTACAAACACAAAATTGTGTGTTCCATTGTAGATCTTTTCATATGTGATGCATTTTTTGTGAGAAAGAATGTTGGCGTTTGTGCGTTGGAACTGAATACTTATGTTCTTAGTCAGAATCAAGGATGTAGTGGAGTACCTCAGCTGCTTATTAACTGGATATCACAAGCAAGTATGAAAGTTGCAAGCAGATTACTTGTCAGTTTAAATGAGCCTCTCGGCCAGCTTTCTGCTGTTGTGAGCCACTTACCAAACAGCGTCTTTATAACACACCAGAATAAAGTAGTGCTTTCACAGGGAATGTGCAAATCCAGTGAACAAAATCCTAACAATGATCTGATTAAAAGTATTCTCCTTCAATGCCCTTCACAGTTTATTTTGCTTGTAGCTTCAATTCTTCAACTGATATGGTTGTGACCATTGTCATGTGTCAAGACTACCAAGAACCATGTTTTCTGTTGGCATGACTTAGGGCTCTATTCAATGCATGTCGTAGGAAGTTCAGCACTAAAGCCCAATTGAAATCTGAAGGCAATGTTCCTGCGTTGGCGGTATGGTTGCACATTTTGTGGAATATTCAGAGGTGGGAACCTTCCGCGGGAATTAATGGAAAGATATGCAAATTAATACCATTTAAATGTAGATGTGTTTTGCATTGGATATATTTACCATATCATATGGAGACAGAAACATAAACCTTTTACCTTATCATAAGTAAAAAATAATTGCAAATGATTAAATCCTTCCAACAGAAAAAAAAACATTTGTTCCGAATTGAACAGAAAGGGAATATTGAATGATCCCCTATAATACATCGCATCACCCAAAAACGTTTTCAACATACAACTGTAAAGTGATAGTCAAGAAACTAAAGCTTTGGTTGTCTTCCTCTCGGGCTTCCTTGTCTTCTCCCTGGACAACCTCAATGTCCACTTTTTGAAGACTCTGGGGCCTCATCTTCACTGTCACTTTTCAACCTTGTTGAGGATGGCTTGTTGTCAGGCTCAAAAAGCCTCAAATTTGCCAGGATGGCCTCCAATTTCCCAACCCTTGTATTGGTCAGCCTGTTGTGTGCTTTGGTGTGTGTGTTCCCAAACAAGATCCAGTTGCACTCTGAGGCGGCTGGGCTGATGTTGGTGGGATTTGGAGGATGATGTACGCAACAGGGGAAAGAGCCTCAGATCCACAAGTCCCTTCCACCAGGTGGCTGATGAGATATGTTGGCAAAACTGCCATATTGCAACTCCATCCCAAAGTCCTTGCTTGGAAGTGTACTTTGCCAGACAGCCAAGAACCTTGCCATTATCCAGGCCAAGGTAACGAGACACGGTAGTGATGACACCATAGGCCTTGTTGATCTGTGCACCAGACAGGATTCTCTTGCCAGCATACTTGTGGTCCAGCATGTATGCTGCAGCGTGACAACACCACCCCAACGGGTGATGGTGGGCAGCTACAATGTGGTGCTCTTATTCTTCTCACTTTGCTGGGTGAGGTAGATTGCTGCTATAACTTTTTGATCCTTCACATACCTAACCATTTAATTGGCTCTCTTGTAGAGTGTATCCATTGTTTTCAGTGCCATGATGTCCTTGAGGAGCATATTCAATGCATGGGCAGCACAGCCAATGGGTGTGATGTGAGGGTTGGTCTCCTCCACTTTAGACCAAGCAGCCTTCATGTTCGTGGCATGGTCTGTCACCAGTGCAAATACTTTCTGTGGTCCACGGTCATCTGCAATGTAGACACAGGTGTGTCTGTTGTCCCTTGTCTGTGCTCTTGTAGAATACTGGTTGAGGGGTGGCGATGATGTAGTTCATTATTCCTTACCCATGAACATTTGACCAGCCATCAGAGATTATCTCAATACAGTGTGCTTTCTCTATGATTTGCTTGACCTTCACTTGTAATCTGTTGAAGTCTGCATCCAGCAAATTAGTAGATAAAGCATGTCTGGTTGGAGGGGGTGTATGCTGGGCAAAGTACATTCAGAAATCTCTTCCAAATCACATTGCCTGTGCACATCAGAAGTGAACCAGTTGCATACACAACTCGAGCAAGACATTCATCAGCATTTCTCTGACTACGTTCCTCCATTGAGTTTTAAAAAATGGCTTAATCCAGGAGGACCATGAGCTGCTGCTATAGATAAGGTGTCTGATTCATCATTTTCACCTCGAATAGAAGTAGAGGGACTTTTGTCAGAGGTTGCTTGTTGTGAGCGCTGAGGGAACTTTATGCACTTGGCTAGATGATTCTGCATCTTTGTTGCATTCTTCACATATGATTTGGCACAGTATTTGCAAATGTACACAGCTTTTCCTTCTATATAAGCTGCAGTGAAATGTCTCCACACATCATATAGCGCCCGAGGCATTTTCCTGAATATCATTTATTTTGTAAAAAAACCCAAATACAATTCCATGTATAAATAAATAGATAAACAGTTAAACAACTCCTTTGTAAGATAAATGTTTTAAAATGAAACATGTATGGAAACAGGTGAATTGACACTCCTCAGTTAGCAGGCTCAAGCAAGCTAAAACCCACATGGAAGCAAAAATGAACTAGCAGAAATGGTTAACAAGTTAGAAATGATTTTAACACACTTTGCTGTAGACTACTATTTACTAGTTAACAAAAAAGTATGTATTTCGTATAAAATATATTCACACCATCCAGTATTGTATTCAAAACTTACCAGAAAGCATGTAGTCCTTGGCTCAGACAGTGTAGTAGTGTGGGCTCAATAGCATCTCATTAGTGTACAAGATCTTGAGAATCAGCTGTATATGTGATGGAAGAGTGCACTGTGAATGCAGAGGATTGCAATTCCATTGGATTGGGGATAGTTTAACCAAAATATGCCACAAGACCTAGAATTGCCTTATGTGTATCCCACAAAAAAAGGTTCACTGTTACAAGCTAACTTTGTAGATGAATTTAAGCAAAATTTCCCAAATTCCCTAGCTTAACTTCCCATGGAAAATTTCCAGAAGAATTCTGGACATTTAACGGAAAGTTTCCTGACCCTTTGTAACCCTAGTTGGCATAGACTGCATTCATGGTAAACGCTGCATATGTCGATTCAATCGGAAATTACCTTTACATTTCTATCACGCAATTTGTAACTCTTCAGCGATACAGATGAATAGAGCACCTAATAAGCTTCTTCTTCTATCTCTCTCTACACTGCAGGATATCAGAAGCCTTCCCTGTGACGGACCTGTCTGACCATATTAAGCCAGCTGGGCTGTGTGACCACTGCTAAACACTGTTGAACATGACTGAGCCCAACATGAGCCTAGTGACCACCAACATCAGCGGGGCCGGGAGCGACAACCTGGGGTATGGAACAGGGAACTTCTACCGTCCGTTTTCAGTGTTCAGCGTGCTAACCCTCACCCTGCTAGCCATGCTGGTGGTGGCCACCTTTGTTTGGAACCTCCTGGTTCTCCTCACCATCCTGAGGGTGCGGACCTTCCACCGTGTGCCCCACAACCTGGTGGCTTCCATGGCCATTTCAGACGTGATGGTGGCTGCTCTGGTCATGCCACTGAGCCTGGTACACGAGCTCAATGGGCGGCTGTGGAAGCTGGGCCGCGTGCTCTGCCAAGTGTGGATCTCCTTCGACGTGCTCTGCTGCACGGCCAGCATCTGGAACGTGACCGCCATCGCCCTGGACCGCTACTGGTCCATCACCAGACACTTGGAATACACGCTCAAGACTCGCAAGAGGATCTCCAATGTGATGATCGTACTCACCTGGCTGCTGTCCTCAGTCATCTCCCTGTCGCCACTGTTCGGCTGGGGGGAGACCTACTCAGAGGAGGGCATGGAGTGCCAGGTGAGCCAGGCACCTTCCTACACCATCTTCTCCACCTTCGGAGCGTTCTACCTGCCGCTGTGTGTGGTGCTCTTCGTCTACTGGAAGATCTACAAGGCGGCCAAGTTCCGCATCGGCTCGCGCAAGACCAACACCATCACGCCTATGGCTGAGGTGATTGAGGTACTTTTGTTACCATAGTCTTACCCCGTGCCAGGCGGGTAAAACTGGTTAGAATTACATTTGTAAAAAAAAAATCCAAACAGTTTTTGGTTGTAATTATTTATTTTTCAACTAGTTTTGCCCACTGGATGGTTGGTTGTTCCATGTGGGATCCACATGATGAACTACCAGTAGGCTAGCATGGCATTAATAACCAGATTTCATTACCTTATTATTACTTTGACACACTCGTAAAGCTCCTCTGGCATTTTTGACAGACCTAATCAACCCTGATCAATGTTCAGATAATGGTTGCCCATTCAAACAAGATCAAATCATTATCTGAATATACATCAATTATATTGGTGTCATTATACCTTTCTCATATCTGCTCCTGAGGTGCATATCACATTGTTATCGACTGATGAGGATATACTGTTGCTCTCATATCGGTTGTTGGGCAATTAGTAGAAAACCATGTCATCTCCACAACACATTCTGAGCTGTGTTCTGATGGTGTTGTGATGGTGCTGCAGGATGTGTATTGCTCTCTAACGCTTGTGTGTACTGTATCTCATATTCAACAGACCAAATTACATGGAGGCATGTACGTACACAAGTATGTTTGTACATAGGCCCACACACATGCACATCCACACACACAAACACACACACACAAATATACACACAGAGGGTGGGAGATAATGTGTTCCCCACACAGACTGACATTTAATCCATGGCATTTAATCCAAGGAATAATCAAGAAGCAGTGGCAAGTGAAGAAGGGCCTGGTATTAATGGCTATAGTGCCCAAGCTTGTTCAAATGGAGCTGCCTGTCATGCAGGTGAAAGAGGACCCAAAAGCGACTTAACAGAAACAGAGTTTATTTAAGTCCAAACAGGGAATAACAGAAATCCTCTAGTCTGTAGAGGGGAATAACTGGAGAAGCGGCCACAGACTGCAGGTCGTCGTCTCGGGTAGGCGCAGGCCGTAGTGGACCGAGACACCTGCTCACACGCAGCATCTGATGAAGGCAAAAAACACGACAGGACAGGGCGAAACACAATCACAGCATGGTGAATACAAAACAAGGAACCGACGGGACAGGAACGGAACACAAAGGAATAAATAGGGACTCTAATCAGGGGAAAGGATCGGGAACAGGTGTGGGAAGACTAAATGATGATTAGGGGAATAGGAACAGCTGGGAGCAGGAACGGAACGATAGAGAGAAGAGAGAGCGAGAGAGTGAGAGAGGGAGGGGGAGAGAGAGGGATAGAAGGAGGGAAAGAACCAAATAAGACCAGCAGAGGGAAACGAATAGCATGGGGAGCACAGGGACAAGACATGATAATAAATGACAAACATGACACTGCCTCCATGTTGCCTCCACAAGGGTTGGGGTCAATTCAAAAAAAATATATAATTCTAAATTCTGGAATTCAAGCATGAAGTGGAGAATTTACTTGGAATTGAATTGGAATTGTAAAAATACATATAAGTGGAATTTAATTTAAATTTAGACTGTCTGAATTGGAATTACATTTAAACTGTAAAACCAAAATTGAATGGAATTGGAATTTAATCGGAATTTAGACTGTCTGAATTGGAATTGATCAGGAATTGAACAAGAACCATCATTGGAATGGAATTGAAATGGAATTGCCATTTAGGCTGTCTGTATTGGAATTGAATTTGAATTGTAAAATAAAAACATCCTTGGATTGGAATTTAGAATTGTAAAACTTCAATTGTATTATAATCGTGCAAGTTCCAGTTACTGGAGTTTATTATTATTATTATATATTATGTATTTAGCATTGAAATTGAATGCACATGTTGTTTTAAATAATTTCAACACACTACTGTGAACACAATGTTTGCTCAAATATTTATAACTATATACAGTACTGTATATGCATTACATTAAAATGTTTTCAAATGAGGATGTGCAATATGTTTCCAATGTATTTATGTTGGTCCCATTAAAGGGATATTTCACCCAAATTTCATTTTGGTTTCCTTACCCTTAAGCAGTCTATGAACTACAACATTGCAATTTTGTAATTTGGGTGGACTATCCCTTAAGGATGCCTTGTTAATATACACTGAGTGTACACCTTCCTAATATTGAGTTCCACCCCCTTTTGTCCTCAGAACAGACTCAATTTGTCAGGGCATGGACTCTACAAAAAAGTGTTCCACGGGGATGCTGGCCCATCTAGACTCCAATGCTTCCCACAGTTGTGTCAAGTTGGCTGGATATCCTTTGGGTGGTTGACCATTCTTGATACACACAGGACACTGTTGAGTGTGAAAAACCCAGCAGAGTTGTAGTTCTTGAAACACTCAAGCTGATATGCCTGGCACCTACAGTATTACCATCCCCCGTTCAAAGGCACAAATCTTTTGTTTGCTCATTCACCCTCTGAATGGCACACATACACAATCCATGTCTCAATTGTCTCAATAAGGGATCATAGCTTTCACCTGGATTCATCTGGTCAGTCTGTCATGGAAAGAGCAGGTGTTTCTAATGTTTGGTAACTCTGTGTATAGGGGCTTAATTCCAGTATTGTTTACTAAATTATTCTTTATTGCTTACATTTTAGCTTTGGAAAAATACGTTTGAAATGGTTTCAGGGGGCTGATTAACACTTCCCAGCATGCATAAATTATTCATTTGCACATTTATTTTTATCTACTCTGATCTGTTAGTAGTTGGATTTATTTATTTATAGCTTAGGTTGTCCTACCAATTTTATGCTCACTATCTTCTATAATCAGTCTGAATGAAAAAGGTGGGTGATGAATTATTCCAAATCTTGTAAATGTGCCATTCGGCTGGATATCAATTAAGAAATAATACATGAGAGGCCATGTGTTATGACATTTTTATCATGGCTGTGATGTGGTCATAGCCATGAGGCGAAACCGGCTCAACTGTATTACAGTTTTTATACAATGGGTTACCAGCATTAAAATCAAGATTATTTCCCAAACCATCCTTTTTTTTTACAAAAAAAAAATGATGCTACATTCACTGAGACTGGATGTCAAGTGACATTTTAGGCGCTCTCTGGTCGTTAGTTCTATTCGTATTGACTGCCATGTAATGCAAAACTACCCGAGCGCTGGTTGATAGTTCCAGAACTTAGGGAGGCTGTACATGGTTCTGGTCTATGGTTCTGGTCTATGCGTAGGAAAATTGAATAACGGATCAAAACATTGTATAGGGGAGCTGTCCATGGTTCTGAAAACAGCACTGAAACATTGTAGCAAAGACATTACAACAACAGATAAGAATAGAAACCACAATGACAATTTTTTTCATATAGTCACAGCACCGACATCTATTAATTTATGATACTGAATTGCACATTTCCACAAGGCAGAGCTCATTCTCCTAGGTTCTCATAAATGCAGCCACGACGATTCTCTCGGTCTCTTTCCATTGGATTTTTGTGGTTCTCGGTTTCTTCATTTTTGTCTTTTATCACGAATGAGTCTGGCTTCAGTTTGTGATTTCCTTCATTGCGTCTTTGGCAAAAGTGCAACTGCAAATCAAACCACACCTTATTCAGTAGGTGGCGTATAAACTCCAGAGAATATTATCATTCTCCCGTTTTGAAACAGTTACCAGATCGATGTGTATACCCTTTTCTGACAGCCATTCCAGAAAGCACTTCACTGCCCAGTTGGTTTGTCTTGATGTAGCTAGCTTCTTCACTTTGCTCCTTTTCTATGTTGTCTATACCAAATCAAACATTACAGATTTTTGCATGTCTAACGTTAAAGCTAAGCTCAGGTTGCTGGTCAACTTGCTCTTCTTCTTGTTTAATTTCTTTAATGTCCTCCTCCTCTTCTTGTTGGCACCATTCAATAAACATTGGTGGATAAAACAAATCAAGAATAACTTTAAAATCATCCATGATGAGTTACAGGTGCTAAGACTAGTAGTTGTAAAAGTAGTTGTGGTAGTGCGTTGCTAGGTAACGACGTAAAGATTCCACTTTAAATGAACGTGGCCATGTGTATGTTTTCTCATTTATCATGGGCAGAAGAGGCTTTAACAATGGAAATTCTAAACCACCAGTTGTATAATTGGAATTAAACATAAGCCTGAAGGTCATCATCATTTCATAAAATGGCCTGATGTGGTGTGCGAATAAAATGATTTCTTATTGCTGTGATATGGATATAACAGATAATCAAAGACAGACCTGCTGGTATTTCAACACACTTATGAACACATCATTTTATGGAACCCTAGATAAAAGCTGAAAAAAGTGAATCCAATGACCTTGTCTTTGTCACTAATAAACACAATCATGGGTGAAAATTCTAACGTCTGTCCAAATACACACACATATTTGCATACATCCCAGTGTGCCTTCAGAGTGAACTTCATAATTACCACTGTGTTTGCTTGTGATACACATGGTTGTTTCATTCAATTCCCCTTCACTGGGTGCCTAAGTTAATATTTTATCCATGAAATCAAACCCTTTATGACAATACATCACATATCATATAAGGCTGTACCTCAACAGCCTACTTTGTAAAAATTATAAAAATTATAAATTCCTATTGGAATCCAGACAGAGTTAGCATATCCAACAACTGGGGCCGGTTGCACCAGTTGGTCATAAGTGGGTCATAACTCTACATTGGACCTAAAAATTATACCTGTTGCGCCACCTGGGTGTAAACCCTTCTACGCCTAGTAGAGACAGGCGTAGGGTTTTAAATTAAGACTATCTTCATCATGATACACACAGAAAATAATAGCAATATTTAACAACATCAACAGGCTTTTCACGTTGCCTATGAGCCAATAGCAAAACGATACACTTGTTGTATGCTACATAATAGCATACAAAGGAGACCGATTTAACCATCTAAACTGGAACAACTATCTCAGCAACGGGTTCAATAAATCCAACTACTAACGGATTTTATTAGTTTAGAAAAACGTATGTTATTTATCTTTGTATAGCATGAGATCAATTAATCAATGTACATGCAAATACACAAATATTGAAACAAACCATTTTTAAAAAATACCTACAATAGAGCACGCTGGGAAATATAATAATAATGGGTGTGGTTTTGAGTTCCTCCGTGTTTAAACATGAATTAAGTCATGTCAGAAGCTAGTTGATTCATGGCTTACCAACAAGAGCTGCAAATTCCAATAAAACTACATCACGTTTTGAAGTTCACTTTTCCTTCTTTGTCGAACAACACCATCATAACTCTAGCGAAAAAGTTTGTGGGTCAGAGTGCAGTATTTATTTCGTTTCATAGCACAAACGTTTGTTAGCATGTTTCTCACACTGGTTTTAGCCGCGGATGGGTTGCCAAGCAACATGTGCCTCAGAGGGAGTGAGTCTGTATTGCTCTACATTCCCATGAATTGTGAAACTGTATGAACCGAGCAGCTAGCGTGACAGGTCAAATGTTTTTGAAAAACGGTCAGCTAATAGGGAGAAGTACCTAACAAAATAACAACATTATGGCATTCACTAATCACATATAATAGAGATTTCGGGAATATTTGTGGACACATTTCTTACTTACTCAACCTTTAACTCTATACAGAGTAAGAATTCCATTCAACTCTGGTTATTAACACCAACACTCAGGTTCTTTTACAGCACCGAGTGTTAATTTAAATCCTGAATTAATAAATCTCTCATTTATGGAGAAGGAATTTCACTCTACCTTTAGTATTTTTGCTTTATTTGGACATACACATATTACGAAAGGTGGAGACAGGAACTGAACCTTGTTCTGGGGGAGAACACATATGCTTGTTGCAGGGAATGTTGCCAAACATGCCCACAGCTCTACAAGATTCTCTCACTTCTAACATGAATCTTGTTTCAAAATAGCATTTAAGCACTTAATAACATGATGTGTAAATGTTACATTGAATATAAATACAGTGGGGCAAAAAAGTATTTAGTCAGCCACCAATTGTGCAAGTTCTCCCACTTAAAAAGATGAGAGAGGCCTGTAATTGTCATCTTAGGTACACTTCAACTATGACAGACAGAATGAGAAAAAAAATCCAGAAAATCACAATATAGGATTTTTAATGAGTTTATTTGCAAATTATGGTGGAAAATAAGTATTTGGTCACCTACAAACAAGAAAGATTTCTGGCTCTCACAGACCTGTAACTTCTTCTTTAAGAGGCCCCTCTGTCCTCCACTCGTTACCTGTATTAATGGCACCCGTTTGAACTTGTTATCAGTATAAAAGACACCTGTCCACAACCTCAAACAGTCACACTCCAAACTCCACTATGGCCAAGACCAAAGAGCTGTCAAGGACACCAGAAACAAAATTGTAGACCTGCACCAGGCTGGGAAGACTGAATCCGCAATAGGTAAGCAGCTTGGTTTGAAGAAATCAACTGTGGGAGCAATTATTAGGAAATGGAAGACATACAAGACCACTGATAATCTCCCTCGATCTGGGGCCCCACGCAAGATCTCACCCCGTGGGGTCAAAATGATCACAAGAACGGTGAGCAAAAATCCCAGAACCACACGGGGGGACCTAGTGAATGACCTGCAGAGAGCTGGGACCAAAGTAACAAAGCCTACCATCAGTAACACACTACGCCACCAGGGACTCAAATCCTGCAGTGCCAGACGTGTCCACCTGCTTAAGCCAGTACATGTCCAGGCCCATCTGAAAATTGCTGACTCCCCATCCCGCATGCATAATCATCGCCTGACACTAATTAGCATAACGCAACGGACATAAATATCCCTAGAAAATATTCCTATTCATGAAAATTACAAATTAAATATATTGAGACACAGCTTAGCCTTTTGTTAATCACCCTGTCATCTCAGATTTTCAAAATATACTTTACATCCAAAGCTAGACAAGCATTTGTGTAAGTTTATAGATAGCCTAGCATAGCATTTTGTCCAGCAACCAGCAGGTAACTTGGTCACGGAAATCAGAAAAACAATCAAATTAAATGTTTTACCTTTGATGAACTTCGAATGTTTTCACTCACAAGACTCTCAGTTTTGCTAGCCAATGTTGCTTTTTTCCAAAAATATTATTTTTGTAGGCGAAATACCTCCGTTTGTTCTTCACGTTTGGCTGAGAAAACGCACGGAAATTGTAGTCACAAAAACGGCGAAAAATATTCCAAATTAGCTCCATAATATCGACAGAAACATGGCAAACGTTGTTTATTATCAATCCTCAAGGTGTTTTTCCAATATCTATTCGATAATATATCCGTCGGGACAATTCGTTTTTCAATAGGACCGATTGGAGTAATGGCTACCTCTGTATTTTACGCGAGAGTCACCCTGGGAGCCATCAGGTGACCACTTACGCAATGTAGCCGCCTCCAGCTATTCTTCAACATAAATGCGTAAAACTACGTCACAATGCTGTAGATACTTTGGGGAAGCTGGTTGATAGCACATTCACAGCTCAATAGGGACTCATTGGAATGCAATGCTTTCAAAATATGGGGCACTTCCAGATTGGATTTTTCTCAGGCTTTCGCCTGCAACATCAGTTCTGTTATACTCACAGACAATATCTTTACAGTTTTGGAAACGTTAGAGTGTTTTCTATCCTAATCTGTCAATTATATGCATATTCTAGCATCTTGTCCTGACAAAATATCCTTTTTAAACGGGAACGTTTTTTTCTTCCAAAAATAAAAATACTGCCCCTAGAGTCGCAACAGGCTAGAGAGCATTTGGATGATCCTGAAGAAGATTGGGAGAATGTCATATGGTCAGATGAAAACAAAATATAACATTTTGGTAAAAACTCAACTCGTCGTGTTTGGAGGACAAAGAATGCTGAGTTGCATCCAAAGAACACCATACCTACTGTGAAGCATGGGGGTGGAAACATCATGCTTTGGGGCTGTTTTCTGCAAAGGGACCAGGATGACTGATCCGTGTAAAGGAAAGAATGAATGGGGTCATGTATCGTGAGATTTTGAGTGAAAACCTCCTTCCATCAGCAAGGGCATTGAAGATAAAACGTGGCTGGGTCTTTCAGCATGACAATGATCCCAAACACAAGCATTCACCAGATCTAAACCCCATAGAAAATATTTGGAGGGAGTTGAAAGTCCGTGTTGCCCAGCAACAGCCCCAAAACATCACTGCTCTAGAGGAGATCTGCATGGAGGAATGGGCCAAAATATCAGCAACAGTGTGTGAAAACCTTGTGAAGACTTACAGAAAACATTTGACCTCTGTCATTGCCAACAAAGGGTATATAACAAAGTATTGAGATAAACTTTTGTTATTGACCAAATACTTTTTTTCCACCATAATTTGCAAATAAATTCACTAAAAATCCTACAATATGATTTTCTGGATTTTTTTTCTCATTTTGTCTGTCATAGTTGAAGTGTACCTATGATGAAAATTACAGGCCTCTCTCATCTTTTTAAGTGGGAAAACTTGCACAATTGGTGGCTGACTAAATACTTTTTTGCCCCACTGTAAATGTGTTTTAGGTGTATCCCTATCTCATAAAAAAAAGCTTTGGTGATTTGTGTAATTGTTTTTACAGCATGGAGCATTGTTTCCCACAATGTGCCAAACCATTCAGAGACATTTTTTAACAGCTTTAGCTTGTCAATGATATTTTAATAATTGGGATAATGTTTTACATCTTTATGATTGTATGTTTTAATATGAAAACCATCGTATTGTCTTATTTTATATATTTAACATTTTAAGATAATTCCCTTAATTCCTGAGAGTTTTCATAATTCAGGAGACATTTTGAGGTTTACCAGGAATCCCTCTTAGTTCGTTATTAGGTAAAGTTGGTCTTTGGAATCTGCCATGAATTGAGGTAGTAGGGTTCAGTTTGGATTGAGTTGAAAGAAGGGAAGGAATTTAATTAGGTGAATTGTTGTGGCAGAATATTGAATTAGGAATTGTATTTTTTTCTTGACCTAGAATTGATGTATAGGGAGAGGGAATTGAATTTAAATTGAATTTGTGGAAATGACCCAAACCCTGGCCTCTACTCTCTCTGGCTATATTCAAGAAGTAAACAGCAGCATACACTTTTAAGTTCCACAGGTTTGTTAAGAGAATTGGCTGCTACAAAACAGCTCAAATGTATTGCGGCTATTTCACTGATTTGGAGATGGTTGAAAGTAGACTTCTTATAGACTGGTAGGTCATTGGGAAATATCCTTTAGCTTTTGTATGTTTTATGAAATTATACCGCATTCAAACAATAGAAACTAATTGGCACCTAGCATGAATATTTATCACCATTATACACCCTCAGTAAACACTCCCTCTAATTTACACATAAATTAATTAGACAGTCAACTATCACCCTCTAGAACTGTGGTATTTCAGCTGAATTAGCTTAGTCAATTCATTTTCTATGGAGAAAAGTTAGGCTGTTTTATCTGTGGTATGATAGTTTCTATACATGGGTGTTTGGATCAAGGTCAGTCCAGTCAACAGCGTGTACAAAAGGAGTCGTGAATATTAGGCGTGATAACATCTAAACACAAGGAAGCACGCAGACCGCGGTAGGAGCCCTACTGGAAATTTCACACAGCATTAACACATCCTAACATGTTCCATGGCATAACTTGATAACCTGTTTCCAATACATTTTAAATGTATTTAGGAACAACAAACGCTAGCTTTTCAGGGGTTTGTGAACACAAATACTGGTTGAATACTTGTGTTTACGTGGTACAATGACATTTGTTAGTGTGTAATTATTGTACTTGCAACTTTTGAATGCACTTCAAGCGGGCTTACTTTCAAACCATGTTTAAACGCAATCCCAAACCCCCTGGTATGGCTCAGTAGAGTAGAACCACTGTGTTCTAATAGGAAATGATATGGATATTTAGACTACTGCTACTTGGATAAATAAATAATAATAAAAATAATCAGCTATGTTTAATCCAGTTAATCCAATCAAGCAATATCAAACAGGGTTGTTATTGGTTATGTCTTGTGTATTACTTTCGTTTGCATGTCTTCAAGAGATTCTCCTGTACTTTTGGTTACTTTATAGCCAGTAGTTCTGAAAGTAGCACTCACAGGCTAAAAGTGGGCCCGGAAAATTGCGTAATATGTCACATGCAGTGCATGCGGAAAGTATTCAGACACCTTGACTTTTTCAACATTTTGTTACGTTACAGCTTTATTCTAAAATTGTTTTTGTTTTTTATATAATTTTTTTTTAAATCCTAATCCACACATAATACCCCATAATGACAATGCAAAAACAGGTTTTTAGAAATTCTAGCAAATGTATTAAAAATTTAAAACTGAAATATCACATTGACATAAGTATTCAGACCCTTTACTCAGTACTTTGTTGAAGCACATTTGGCAGCAATTACAGTCTTAGGTATGACGCTACAAGCTTGGCACACCTGTATTTGGGTGTTTCTCCCATTCTTCTCTACAGATCCTCTCAAGCTTTGTCAGGTTGGACGAGAAGCATTGCTGCACAGCTATTTTCCGGTCTCTCCAGAGATGTTCGATTCGGTTTGTTCATTTGTGTAATGGTTTTTAGAGCATTGAGCATTGTTTCAAACCATACGAGAAGAAGAAAGCATTAAACAGCTTTAGCTTATCAATGATATTCAATAATTGGATGAGTTTCTTGGGATAATGTTTTACATCTTTATGATTATATGTTTTAATATGAAAAGCATCTTATTGTATTTTTATATATATATTTAAATTTCTAAAGCTAATTCCTGAGAGTTTTCAGAATTCAGGAGACATTTTGAGGTTTACCAGGAACATTTCCTCTTAGTTCGTTAATAGGTAAAGTTGGTCTTTAGATTGGGTGTTCCGGGCTCAGGCTGGGACACTCAAGGACATTCAGAGACATTCATTGGACATTCATTGTCCCCGAAGCCACTCCTGCTATGTCTTGGCTGTGTACTTAGGGTCGTTGTCCTGTTGGAAGGTGAACCTTTGCCCCAGTCTGTCGTCCTGAGCACACTGGAGCAGGTTTTCCTCAAGGATCGCTTTGTACTTTGCTCCGTTCATATTTCCCTCAATCCTGTCTAGTCTCCCAGTCCCTGCCACTGAAAAACATCCCCACAGCAAGATGCTGCCACAACCATGCTTCACCGCAGGGATGGTGCCAGGTTTCCTCCAGATGTGGCACTTGGCATTCAAAGGATCTTGTTTCTCATGGTCTGAGAGTCTTTAGGTGCCTTTTGGCAAACTCCATGAAGGCTGTCATGTACCTTTTATTGAGGAGTGGCTTCCGTCTGGCCACTCTACCATAAAGGCCTGATTGGTGGAATGCTGCAGAGATGGTTGTCCTTCTGGAAGGTTCTCCCATCTCCACAGAGGAACTCTAGAGCTCTGTCAGGTTGACCATTGGGGTTGACCACCTCCCTGACCAAGGCCCTTCTCTCCCAATTGCTCAGGTTGGCTGGGCGGCCAGCTCTAGGAAGAGATGGAGGTAACTGTGTTCTTGGGGACCTTCCATGCGGCAGAATTTTTTTGGTCCCCTTCCCCAGATCTGTGCCTTGACACAATCCTGTTTCGGAGCTCTGCAGACAATTCCTTCAACCTCATGGCTTAGTTTTTCCTCTGACATGCACTGTTAACTGTGGGACCTTAGGTGTGTGTCTTTCCAAATGATGTCCAAACAATTTAATTTACCACAGGTGGTGTCACGTTCTGACCCTAGTTCTTGGGTTATTTGTTTGTTTTAGTTGGTCAGGACGTGAGTTGAGTGGACAATCTATGTTTTGTGTTTCTAGGTTGGTTTTCTGTGTTCGGCCTAGTATGGTTCTCAATCAGAGGCAGGTGTCGTTAGTTGTCTCTGATTGAGAATCATACTTAGGTAGCCTGTTTTGTGGGTGATTGTTTCAGTGTCTGTGTTTGTTCGCCACACGGTACTGTTTTGGTTTTGTTCACGTTTATTGTTTTGTATTCATTGAGTGTTCAGTTTATGTTTTTAAATAAACAACCATGAACACTTACCACGCCGCATCTTGGTCCGATCTTTGCTACACCTCCTCTTTAGACGAAGAGGAGAAAACCCTTACAGGTGGACTCCAATCAAGTTGTAGAAACATCTCAAGGACAATCAGTGGAAACGGGATGCACTCTGAGCTCAATTTCGAGTCTCATAATATAGGGTCTGAATACTTATGTAAATAATGTATTTCTGTTATTTATTTATAATACATTTGCTAAATATCTAAAAAAAACACATTATGGGGTATTGTGTGTAGATTGCTGAGGATTTAAAAAATATATATAAACTATTAAGAATAATTCTCTAATGTAACAAAATGTGGGAAGAGTCAAGGGGTCTGAATACTTTCCGAAGGCACTGTATGTGCGGTTATGTGCACCACGTTATTGCTCTCTCTTTCTCTCTCTTCTGTGTCCATTGAATTATCGGGCCCGATATCTGTACTTAAAGTATTACATCCATATACACTGTCAAAGAGACAATCTTGGATTCAAACAACAACAAAGTGTACACTGAGGGATGGGACTAGAGAAATGTAACCAATATCAAATTCACAGACAGATCTATGGATGCAAGGACTGGCCATGAATGAGATAAAAGTACACAATGTATCTTGTGTGGTGATGTGATAAGACAGTTGAACTAAGTTTGTGAGGCATTTATAAATTAATTTTTTCAAGAATCAATGGCTATATTTCATCAAAGCACACTAATTGGCCCAGATTCCCCTTCAAACTGCAACCCCTTTTTCCACAGTACCTCAGGGTTCAATATACACTACCCTTCAATTTGGCATCAGCAACTTCCCCCTATACCCTGTGCTTTTAACCCATATCCTCTCCTGCAAATGGAATGAATCTCTCCATTTGTCTCCCTGGCCTCCTGACCCTTATTGATTTCTGTAAGAATGTACTTTTTCACACCGACGTCAACTAATTCTGACTAAGCTCTTTATACATCTCTACATTTCAGTCTTAGAGCACCTGGTGTTGTTGTTGCTGCCAATAGGATGCCGGCCTACCTGCCACTCTAGTTCTAATATATCAGGGACCGCGTCCCTATTTATAGTGCACTTCTTTTGACCACGGCCCATAGAGGGCCATTTGGGACGCGCAACCCAGATGTGATCTGCTGGGAGGAAAGTGTAGGTTTGTAAACAGCTCATGCATGATGACCTGCAGCGGTCAGGTGTAGAGACAATCACTATTTCATCAGGCTCCTTATAACAGGGCGGGTGCCTGGAGAGGAGAAATGGGCGGAAAGATTGAAGGATGGTCTTTTCATTCCATTTATTCTGTGTGAGGCTGATGGCTTGTGATTTAATTTGATTTATTAGGATCCCCATTAGCAGACGCCAATGGCGACAGCTAGTCTTACTGGGCTCCGACATATAACGAAAACACATTACAGACAAAAGACTTTACATACAGACAACAAGTAGGTCACATGGGGGAGAGGCGTTGTGCCATGAGGTGTTTCTTTATTTGTTTTTGAAACCAGGTTTGCTGCTTGAGTTCTGCCGGGGCCTGTAGTTTATGACCTGTAGCGTGGCTGATTGATTCATCAGACACTATTTTGCTTGTTTTTGATTGATACGTTTATTGTCTTGCCCACAAGGTTCAATTATCTAATTCATTGGCTTGTTCTTTTACTGATGAGTATCAATTTGATGACTGTTTGATTGACTAAGTGACTAATTAACTGAGAAAAAAAATAAGTTATGGCTTATGTAAAATGATGAGATGTAAAACTGAACGCCTGCAATTAAAAACAGATTGATTGGTCGGTTCTTTAATTTCTTAATTGGTTGACTGATTGGATTGACTAACTGATTGGCTGACTGTTTGATTGACAGGTGAAGGAGGCATCGGGGCAGCCCCAGATGGTGTTTACTGTGCGCCACGCTACGGTGACCTTTCAGATGGACGGCGACACGTGGCGCGAGCAGAAGGAGAAGAAGGCGGCGCTGATGGTGGGCATACTGATCGGCGTCTTCGTCCTCTGCTGGATCCCCTTCTTCCTCACAGAGCTCATCATCCCACTGTGCCACTGCGACATTCCGCCCATCTGGAAGAGCATCTTCCTGTGGCTGGGCTACTCCAACTCCTTCTTCAACCCACTAATATACACAGCTTTCAACAAGAACTACAACAACGCCCTGAAGAACCTGTTCTCCCGCCAACACTAAGCCTGGGGATGAGGGCTGGAGGACAAAACTGACAGTGTAAAATAACGGTTAAAATCAGCGGGTCCTATCGTCTCTGACCACAGAACATTGGCCATAATTTTTGTTTCATTTAACACTGAGGCTAGGGCAGAAACTAAGGCTGAGACCACAGGAGTTTGGTGGCACCTTAACTGGGGAGGACGAGCTTGTGGTTAATGGCTGGAGCAGAATAAGTGGAATGGTATCAAATCCATCAAACAAACGGTGTCCACGTGTTTGATGCCCTTCCATTCGTGCCATTCCAGCCATAATTATGAACCATGCTCCCCTCAGCAGGCTCCTGTGGCCGAGACTAAGGTTGGGGATAAGGCAGAGGCAGAGAATGGGGCTGAGGCTCAGGCTCAAGCTGAACCACACGAACAGCCACTTCACCAGGAGGCTAGTTCAATCAGAGCTAGAGAGCAAATCTGACAAACCAGCACAGGCTCTATTTAGCGTCTCCTTTCCCAACTCTGCATCAAGCAAGTTCTTGCGAATCAGCTTGTTGAAAGACTTTCAGAACTTTTACGATGTTTTTACATCAAATCAAGTTTTATTTGTCACAAATTTGAAAAAGCTATCAAAAAGTTAATTTACATAACAATAATGAGGCTATATACAGGGGGTACAGAGCCAATATAAAGTGACTATGCATAGATAATAAACAGTAAGTAGCAGCAATGTAGAAACAAAGGAGGGGGGTCAATGTAAATAGTCCGGGTGGCCATTTGTTTAGTTGTTCAGCAGTCTTATGGCTTTGGTTGTAGAAGCTGTTAAGGAGCCTTTTGGTCCTAGACTCCACGCCGCAGAACCACTTGCCATGCGGTAGCAGAGAGAACAGTCTAGGACTTGGGTGACTGGAGTCTTTGACAATCTTTCTCTGACACCGCCTAGTATATAGGTTCTGGATGTCAGGAAGCTTGGCCCCAGTGATGTACTGGGCAGTGCGCACTACCCTAGCGCCTTATGGTTGGATGCCGAGCAGTTGCCATACCAGTCAACAGGTCAGGATGCTCTCGATGGTGCAGCTGTAGAACTTTTTGAGGATATGGGACCCATTCCAAATTTTTCAGTCTCCTGAGGGAAAAAGTTGTTGTGCCCTCTTCACAACTATCTTGGTGTGTTTGGACCATGATTGTTTGTTGTTGATGTGGACACCAAGGAACTTCAAACTCTCAACCCGCTCCACTTCAGTCCCGTCGATGTTAATGTGGCCTGTTTGGCCCTCCAATTCCTAAACTCCACGATCAGCTCCTTTGTCTTGCTCACATTAGGAGTGAGGTTGCTGTCCTGGAACCACATCGCCAGGTCTCTGACCTCCTCCCTATAGGCTGTCTCATCATTGTCAGTGTCCATGACTACCACTGTTGTGTCGTCAGCAAACTTAATGATGGTGTTGGAGTCGTGCTTGGCCACGCAGTTGGGGGTGAACAGAGAGTACAGCAGGGGACTAAGCATGCACCCCTGAGGATCAGTGTGGCAGTTGAGGATCAGTGTTGATCCCCTGTTGGGGATCAGTGTGGCAGATGTGTTGTTGCCTATCCTTACCACCTGGGGGTGGCCCATCAGGAAGTCCAGGAACGAATTGCAGACAGAGGTGTTTAGTCCCAGGGTTCTTAGCTTAGTGATGAGTTTTGAGGGCACTATGGTGTTGAACGCTGAGCTGTAGCCAAGGAACAGCATTCTCACGTAGGTGTTCCTTTTGTTCAGGTGGGAAATGGCAGTGCGGAATGCTTTAGAGGTTGCATCAACTGTGGATCTGTTGGGCCGGTACGCACATTGTAGTGGGTCTAGGGTTTCTGGGATGATGGTGTTGATGTGAACCATGACCAGCCTTTTTACCTCTTTCATGCTGGTATAAATTAGGTAAAAACGGATTTAAATGTTCCTGCATTAAAGTCCCCGGTCACTAGGAGCGCCACTTCTGTGTGAGCATTCACTTGTTTGCGAATGGCATTACATAGCTCATTGAGTTTGGTCTTAGTGCCTACATCGGTTTGTGGTGGTAAATAGACATCTACAAAACCCACAATTGGTTAAGAGCCCGTTTAACAGCAGCCATCCACTCCGACGCCATTCTCCAGCCTTCATTGTGTTTTCGCATGCATATAACCAACAAAACCGTGGACTACATGGTAAAAGTAGATAACAATGTAGGGACTACATTACAATCCGTGGATTTAACAACCATCAATTCACTCTGAAGCTTTTTAACAACCATAGATTGTTGTCCTCAAACCGAAGTTATCAAACATAACTGTGATCATCTTGTAATTGACTACACCATTTTGAGAAAGTACAGATTTAGGTTGCTGTATCCAAATAAGATTATACTGTATCAAATTGAAATAAATGCATGAAAATAAAAGGGGGGTGTTCATAATCTTTACTCTCACTTGTTTGAGACTATTCCCGGATTGCTTGTTTCAAAACAATATTGTTTGAGCCATTGTTGATGGAGAGAGGGGAAGCAAACGTCTCAGGGGCTCCACACATTGCCCCGGGATGGCTGATAATTCACTTACCACGTCTCCTCTCCGGCTCCTCTCTGATCCCCAGTTGAAAATGCAAAACACCTCAGTCAGCCGAGTGAGCCATCCCAGCTACAACCGATTCTCATAGTATGGGGGCGGGTTAATATTAGCTGCATGGTGGGTGTGGGCGCATGCCAGAGAAAGAGTGACAAAGAGAGGAATAAGGGGTGACCCACCACTGGCCCTTCCTTCCGACAACACTCCCTCACATCACTTCAAAGGGGATACGGCACTTCCTCCTTGGGTAAAGTGGAACGACGGACGGGATGTCTGGGATGTCTAAATCCTGTACCGAGGTATTTGTGTCCTCTACTACTCAGGCATTTCCGAACAGAACAGTAGACTATTAAAGAGAGGGGATCCTGAGAGTTACTCTCTGATCTTGGTCAATACAACATGTTCAGTAAGGGAAGAGAATGTGCCAAACTCTAAACAAGTCAATGATAATGATGGGCATGGTTTTGCAGACCAGCTTGACCACGTGTCAAACTAATTCCACAGAGGGGCAAGTGTCTGCGGGTTTTGCTCCTCCCTTGGACTTAATTGATGAATAAGGCCATTGATTAGTAAGGAACTCCACTCACTTGGCCGTCTAGGTCTTCATTGAAAGGGAAAAAAAAAACAGACACGGCCCTCCGTGGAATGAGTTTGACACCTCTGAGCTGGACCATGCTGGACCAGCATACACTCTACAGCAAGGGTATTCAACTCTTAACCAGCAGGCTCTGGACCGCTTAGGGTTTCTGTTCTACTTGATAATTAATTGCATACACCTGGTGTCCCAGGTCTAAATCTGTCCCTGATTAGAGGGAAACAATGAAAAAAATGCATTGGAACTGGATTCGAGGTCCAGAGTTGAGTTTGAAGGCTCTATAGTAAAAAAGGGTTGAGGGTTGAGGTTGATATGTGTAAGCATATATGTGTAAGCATATTTCATTTTTGCATATCAGGAAGAGTTCTTTAATGCTGTGATGTTTTCCTTTTGTGCCATGAAATGCTACACTGTTAAAAAGTTCCTGTAATTGTACTGTACACTTAGAGACTAAAGGTGATGGATGTGGATTTCTAAATATTGAAATATTATGAATCATTAGTTATACTAGAGACATGGGGAGGGCCATAGTCTCAAGGGTCTACACCAGATGTTAATGGTTATCTGTAGGAGGAATGTATATGGTGGATGTAATTAAGCTTGGAAGGTACTGAGTGAAGGAAATATAACCACATGTGGCAAACAGTGATAAGGATTTAATAAGGATCTGGATTAGTGAGGAAGGGGTTTGAGGTTAGGTCAGGTCACCTTAACTTCTTGCGTCGAGCCATCCCGGATCCGGGATCGTGACTACAGCCTCAAGCTCATTACCATAATGCAACGTTAACTATTCATGAAAATCGCAAATTAAATTAAATCAATATGCTAGCTCTCAAGCTTAGCCTTTTGTTAACAATACTGTCATCTCAGATTTTCAAAATATGCTTCTCAACCATAGCAAAACAAGCATTTGTGTAACAGTATTGATAGCTAGCGTAGCATTTAGCGTAGCATTTAGCGTTAGCATTCAGCAGGCAACATTTTCACAAAAACCAGAAAAGCATTCAAATAAAATCATTTACCTTTGAAGAACTTTGGATGTTTTCAATGAGGAGACTCTCAGTTAGATAGCAAATGTTCAGTTTTTCCTGAAAGATTATTTGTTTAGGACAAATTGCTCCGTATTCTGCGTCACGTTTTAGCTACGAAAAAACCCTGTATCCAGGATTGTGTAAATCTATCCGCAAGCTCATTAGCATAACGCAACGTTAACTATTCATGAAAATCGCAAATAAAATGAAATAAATCTATTTGCTCTCAAGCTTAGCCTTTTGTTAACAACACTGTCATCTCAGATTTTCAAAAATATGCTTCTCAACCATAGCAAAACAAGCATTTGTGTAACAGTATTGATAGCCTAGCATAGGATTATGCCTGACATTCAGCATGCAACATTTTCACAAAAACCAGAAAAGCATTCAAATAAAATAATTTACCTTTGAAGAACTTCAGATGTTTTCAATGAGGAGACTCTCAGTTAGATAGCAAATGTTCAGTTTTTACAAAAATATTATTTGTGTTGACAAATCGCTCCGTTTTCTTCATCACGTTTGGGTAAGAAAAAAAACGAAAATTAAGTAATTAAAACGCAAACTCTTTTCCAAATTAACTCCATAATATCGACAGAAACATGGCAAACCGATGTTTAGAATCAATCCTCAATGTGTTTTTCACATATCTATCGACGATAAATCCATCGTGGCAGTTGACCTTCTCTTCTGAAGAAATGGAACGGCGCATTGACCTAAAGATTACGCAATAATTTTGACACAGGACACCGGGCAGATATGCCTACAAATACATCACAATGCTGGAGACACCTTGGAGAAACGACACAAAGGGCAGGCTCATTCCTGGCGCATTCACAGCCATATAAGGAGACATTGGAACACAGCGCCTTCAGAATCTGGGGCATTTCCTGTATGAAAATTCATCTTGGTTTTGCCTGTAGCATTAGTTCTGGGACACTCACAGATAATATATTTGCAGTTTTGGAAACGTCAGAGTTTTTTCTTTCCAAAGCTGTCAATTACATGCATAGTCGAGCATCTTTTCGTGACAAAATATCTTGTTTAAAACGGGAACGTTTTTTATCCAAAAATTAAAAGAGCGCCCCCTATCTCGAAGAAGTTAAGGGAGAAGGAACAGTTTGTGGCCCGCATCACTTAACTTCCTGCCTAGTAATAAAGATTTAATGTTTAGAGAGGAGCAGACTCCACCCAAATTGGGGTATATATACTACCACTGTTGGAACCATGTCTTTGTCTTATGCAGCTGTATTGACCCAATGGGTGAATACAATTGGTTGGAGCTTTCATAGTGTCAGTCAATTTCTTACTCTGATATTTAGAACCAACACAACAATAAGTTCCTGAATTGTTACAACTGAATGAAGGTGTTACTGCTGTTAAAGGATAGTACGCCGTTTACTTGAAACTATACCTCACTTGGGGTTGAACTCACAACCTCTTGATTCCTTATGACCTGAATTTCCTGCTACACCATCAGGTCTGTGGGCATGACAGAGGTTGGCCACAGATTTAATGGCAAGAATGCAGTTCTGAACTTTTATCAAATTTGCCATAATCAAGTCAATGATTTTCTGATTATCTGACAACACCAAAGTCAAAATAGCAGCGCTCAGGGACACTTGATGTAAAATGTGCATAAATTCCTTGGGGATTTGAACTTGCCAGCTTTTGGGCAGAAGAGAGTTAACATTTCAGCAGCACCACCAGGTGCATCTTTATTACCAAGAACAGTCTCAAAAGTAGTGTAGGGTCACTGTTGCTCCCTGGGATTCAAAAAGTTCAAAGGTACACATAAGGCACCTTCAGGAACTGAGATGGTACTGGTCGGTTTCTTTCAGTGTACATGTGCAGACAATATAGTATAATGGTACATTTGTCTACCCAATATTTTGAATATAAGGTACAATCATCACTGTGCTTTGAAATGTAGGTGGGGGCAATGTACCGGTGGTGCTCATTTGCATATTTGGGGGCATTGTCTAATATATGTATTTGTGCCAACCGTCAGTTGAAGTGTAGTACCAATTTAAGTGCTTGCTGGTTATGTTATTAATAGTTGAGTATCTATTTTAACACTGTTGTTGTTCAATTGGTGTGCCAATAAAGAGCAGCACAGTTAAGACATTACTGTGCATGTCTCACTAACTTAATGGAAGTTAGTTGCCTGAATGTTGCATTACTGAATGGAAACCAGCTGTCGGTAAGTAAAAGTCACAGTAACTTAATAGCCAGTAGTGATGAGAAGTTGAGGCTTTAACCAAATTGCACTGAAAAATGGTTCAAAACTCATTATCACTATCTGTTCACAATGCACCTTAGTGACATCTGCTGGTCAGCAACTATTAGATAGATGTTTTTTTCTCCACTGTTTCTGTCAAAACTCTGTGGCGCAGTGGTAAGTTGTTGGCTGTAGTTGTCTATAATCAATAGGAATACCAGGTTTGCATCTTACATCATGCTTCCCTTTATAGCCTTCAAGTTGACTATTTTTTTAATGGAATCTATGGCATTATTTAGGATGCTATATTATACTAAATAAAAGCAATTATTTAAACAACAGTGCATGAAGTGAAGTTGCACATTTAACATTTTTCAAAATAGTGTGCCTTCAACAGGATTCTCATACCCTCACATCCCTGAATATTTTACAGTTCCCTACTCTCCTTGATAAATTACTGGTTTGGATAAACTTTTCTTACAAAATCCTAACTATATATATGTAAGTACGGTATCCAGTAGAGGTCAGTGTTTGAAATCAGCTTGGAAAGTACCGTAACTACAGAGAAATCAGTGGGATCTCGCATTTTCTCGCATCATTGATGACGTACTTCTGATACAGTGATACACACTTTGGCACATTGCTTTGAAGTTAGCTGCTCAGCCAGTAACTGCTAGTAACTCACTGACAACTAACTGCCAATAAGTTATTGCAAAATGCATAGTAACATACTTGCAACTAGCTGCCAGTAGCTCACTACCTTCAACTAGTAAGCATACTTTGTGGTGAAAACGCTTGGGACTCAGTCTCACTTGGCCTCAACCTCTAGGTTGGCAGCAAACTGACCTTCCTGCCACACCACCAGGTCAGTGAGCGTGACAGAGATCAGCCACAGTAAGTTACTGTGAATTCTACAATAACTACTTGCAGCAAGCTGACCGTAAATTATTGAAATGTAAACAAGAACTTCCCGGTGACCAATCACCATAAAGTTGCGGGAAAATACACAGTAACTCGTTAAAGATCCTGAAATGTCACTCTGATTCCCAGGTAAAAATGTACTTTTGAGTGTCTAAAATATCCCCCATTATATTTTTTGGGGGATAGAATTGCTCAACATTTTCAAAAAAGTATTTTTTCTCTCATGACTAACTACCAGGAAGTTTGAAAATACAGGCTAGGTGGATGGGGAGGTTGTATTGATGATCTTGACTGACAGCTCTTGGAAACACCTATGTGATGAAACTTGGATGCACTGTGCCGCAGTACAATCCTCTCAATCAAATTTGATGATACACACAGCAACTCAAACAACATCGAAATTGCATCAATGATGTCAGTTTTTTTCATGCCAGCTCCTGTTTGGAACATCTGTTGTGATGCTGTTCATAGCAGCACAATATAAACTGCGTCAGAGTTTTGAACGAACCTCCCCCCTTTTGGTAGGCTGAAGTTACTGGCTAGCTGGTTCTATCTAACACCAGACACAGATGAAAGGGGAGACATACCGTTGAAGTGGGAAGTTTACATACACTTAGGTTGGAGTCATTAAAACTTGTTTTTCAATCACTCCACAAATCTCTTGTTAACAAACTATAGTTTTGGCAAGTCGGTTAAACCATCTACTTTTTTTCACAAGTCGTTTTTCCAACAATTGTTTACAGACATTATTTCACTTATAATTCACTATATCACCATTCCAGTGGGTCATAAGTTAGCATACACTAAGTTGACTGTGCCTTTAAACGGCTTGGAAAATTCCAGAAAATTATGTCATGGCTTTAGAAGTTCTGATAGACTAATTGACATCGTTTGAGTCAATTGGAGCTGTACCTGTGAAGGGAGTTCAAGGCCTACCTTCAAACTCACAGCCTCTTTGCTTGACATCATGGGAAAATCAAAAGAAATCAAAATACAGAAAAAAAAGTAGACCTCGTCAAGTCTGGTTCATCCTTGGGAGCAATTTCCAAATGCAGGAAGGTACTACGTTCATCTGTACAAACAATAGTACGCAAGTATAAACACCATGGGACCACGCAGCCGTCATACCGCTCAGGAAGGTACCACTCCACAAACTGTTGCTTCTCCCATAAGGTGACCTGACCTAACCTCAAACCCCTTCCTCACTAATCCAGATCTCTCCATGCTTATCAGTGTCTGCTACATGTTTCTGCTACATCTTTCCTTCACTCAGTACATTCCAAGCTTAATTGCATCCACCATATACATTCCTCCTACAGATAACCATTAACTTCTGGTGTAGACAATGGTACACAAGTATAAACACCATGGGACCACGCAGCTGTCATACCAGGAAGGAAACGCGGTCTGTCTCCCAGAGATGAACATACTTTGGTGCAAAAAGTGCAAATCAATCTCAGAAAAACAGAAAAGGACATTGTGAAGATGCTGGAGGAAACAGGTACAAAAGTATCTACAGTGGGGAGAACAAATATTTGATACACTGCCGATTTTGCAGGTTTTCCTACTTACAAAGCATGTAGAGCATGCTTTTTTAAATCATAGGTACACTTCAACTGTGAGAGACGGAATCTAAAACAAAAATCCAGAAAATCACATTGTATGATTTTTAAGTAATCAATTATCATTTTATTGCATGACATAAGTATTTGATCACCTACTAACCAGTAAGAATTCCATCTCTCACAGACCTGTTAGATTTTCTTTAAGAAGCCCTCCTGTTTTCCACTATTTACCTGTATTAACTGGACCTGTTTGAACTCGTTAGCTGTATAAAAGACACCTGTCCACACACTCAATCAAACAGACGCCAACCTCTCCACAATGGCCAAGACCAGAGAGCTTTGTATGGACATCAGGGGTAAAATTGTAGACCTGCACAAAGCTGGGATGGACTACAGGACAATAGGCAAGCAGCTTGGTGAGAAGGCAACAACTGTTGGCGCAATTATTAGAAAATGGAAGAAGTTCAAGATGACGGTCAATCACCCTCAGTCTGTGGCTCCATGAAAGGTGAGGGATCAGCCCAGAACTACACGGCAGGACCTGGTCAATAACCTGAAGAGAGCTGGGACCACGGTCTCAAAGAAAACCATTAGTAAAATCCTGCAGCGCACGCAAGGTCCCCCTGCTCAAGCCAGCGCATGTCCAGGCCCATCTGAAGTTTGCCAACGACCATCTGGATGATCCAGAGGAGGAATGGGAGAAGGTCATGTGGTCTGATGAGACAAAAATAGAGCTTTTTGGTCTAAACTCATGTTTGGAGGAAGAAGAAGGATGAGTACAACCCCAAGAACACCATCCCAACCGTGAAGCATGGAGGTGGAAACATTATTATTTGGGGATGCTTTTCTGCAAAGGGGACAGGATGACTGCACCATATTGAGGGGAGGATGGATGGGGCCATGTATCGCGAGAGCTTTGGCCAACAATCTCCTTCCCTCAGTAAGAGCATTGAAGATGGCTCATGGCTGGGTCTTCCATCATGACAATGACCCGAAACACACAGCCAGGGCAACTAAGGAGTGGCTCCGTAAGAAGCATCTCAAGGTCATGGAGTGGCCTTGCCAGTCTCCAGACCTGAACCCAATAGAAAATCTTTGGAGGGAGCTGAAAGTCCATATTGCCCAGCGACAGCCCCGAAACCTGAAGGATCTGGAGAAGGTCTGTATGGAGGAGTGGGCCAAAATCCCTGCTGCAGTGTGTGCAAACCTGGTCAAGAACTACAGGAAACGTATGATCTCTGTAACTGCAAACAAAGGATTCTGTACCAATTATTAAGTTCTGTTTTTCTGAAGTATCAAATACTTATGTCATGCAATAAAATGCTAATTAATTACTTAAAAATGATACAATGTGATTTTCTGGATTTTTGTTTTAGATTCCGTCTCTCACAGTTGAAGTGTACCTATGATAAAAAATGTCACACCTCTACATGCTTTGTAATTAGGAAAACCTGCAAAATCAGCAGTGTATCAAATACTTGTTCTCCACACTGTTTATCCACAGTAAAACGAGTCATATATCGACATAACCTGAAAGGCCACTCAGTAAGGAAGCAGACACTACTCCAAAACCACCAAAGAAAAGCTTGTTTGCAACTGCACGTGTGGACAAAGAGCATTATTTTTTGGAGAAATGTCCTCTGGTCTGATGAAACGAAATAGAACTGCTTGGCCATGATGACCATCGTTATGTTTGGAGGAAAGAGGGGGAGGCTTGCAAGCTGAAGAACACCATCCCAAACATGAAGCATGGGGGTGGCAGCATCATGTTTTGGAGGTGCTTTGCTGCAGGAGGTACTGGTGCACTTCACAAAATAGATGGCATCATGAGGACGAAAAATTATGTGGATATATTGAATCAAAATCTCAAGACATCAGTCAGGAAGTTAAAGATTGGTCGCAAATGGGTCTTCCAAATGGACAATGACCCCAAGCATACTTCCAAAGTTGTGGCAAATTGGCTTATGGACAACAAAGTCAAGGTATTGGAGTTGCCATCACAAATCCCTGACCTCAATCCTATAGAAAATGTGTGGGCAGAACTCAAAAAACGTGTGTGAGGAGGAAATGTTTGGATGAGGAAGCGTATCCGAAACGTTTGACCCAAATTAAACAATTTAAAGGCAATGCTACCAAATACTATTTTAGTGTATGCAAACTTCTGACCAGCTGGGAATGTGATGAAAGAAATAAAAGCTGAAATAAATCATTCTTTCTACTATTATTCTGACATTTCACATTCTTAAATTAAGGTGGTGATCCTAACTGACCTGAGACAGGGAATTTTTACTAGGATTAAATGTCAGGATTTGTTCAACTGAGTTTAAATGTTTTTGGCTAAGGTGTATGTAAACTTACAACTTAAACTGTATCGTAAGTATCTTTGCCATAGATGTATATTTGCTGACACCCTACAGTCAAATTTTGGCACCAGTAGAGTAACTATCTAGGTATTTTAACTACACCCCTCAGCAAACAAGCCTTCGCTGATTTTGGTTACAAGGTGGTACTTATTTAAATTAGGTAAGAGAATATCATGTTACCATTGGTGTATTCAAATTAGAGCTAGGGTGATGTCACCCTATCCCCCTAATAATCCCACCTCCTGAATCTAAGTGTTTGATATGAGGAGGGGACTAGTAACTTTATAATTAATCTTCATCAATGAAGAAGCAACAGTCATTTTTCATTCTTTGATCTGGTTTTATCCAAATATCGTCCAATTTCCTGACTTTGACTGTTCATGACCTTTAACAGTGCAGCTCTTGATTGTCACAAGCTCTGGCAAATGTGATTTTATTTGATTATGCATAAATCATAATTCAAATTGCAATCAAGTTAAAAAATTTAAAGTAGGGTATTCAATCAATTTAATTTAATTTAATAATAGGTAACCAATGCCCATGAGCTTGACACCTGTAACAATGTAATGTATCCGTCACAAAAGCTTGTATGGAATAACTTACATATCCTAACATAATCAAAACTTAAAAGAACAAACAACAACTCTTCTGTTTCACTACTCACGCCACCCTGTCTGCATCGACCAAATGACAAGCATCACAAACATCAGGATCCCTTTAGATGGTCAACTCTCACATTTACCGCTACCCCGGTAATCACTCCTTTCAATGGCACTCTTTTCTTGAGAGCAAACAATTCACATCTGTTGTCCCCATTCATTTAACACGGAGCGCCTGCTCCCTCTGACCAGCAGAAACACAAACAATTATCACAAGACCACATCTGGTTACCCTCACCGATTCCACAGCACCCAACACCTCATTAATATAAATTTCTCTTCCTGTCTTCAGCTCGCTCTGCTTACACTTTCTACCATTCTTCTTTAACAATCCATCTCCCTCTCTCCTTTGCCTCTCTTTTTCCCCCCATTCCTCCTCCGTATTCTAAGTATACGTCTCCTTGTGATAATGCTGCACCTCTGGCATACATCTTGTTCTTGCCTTCTCAAGGGATCCATTTAACCAGCTGTCACAATCCCCATTCAATCAGCACAAACCCCTTGGGATGTAGCACTCAACAATGCCTCCCACTTATAAAGCATCTGCTTCGTCTTGATGTTCTTTTTTATCAAAAGCTACCACAACGCTTTTTTCCATTTCTAACAAGCACACTCTCTCAAAACCAGCTAAAACTTACCTGAACTATATTACATTTCAGCTTCATTTGGGATAGGGACAACACAAGCAGCAGTCTCCCAATTGAGCAACTCCCTTGCCTGTTTGGGGGTTTTTGTTTGAGTGGTTGGTCTGGTGGAATGGTTGATGATCTGTCTGTGTCCTTTTGTTGGTGGAGGGCTTCCGTCTGGGCTGGCAGCAGTTTGATGGGGTGGCAGTTGTGGTGGTTGCTGCTTTTGCCAGGGTTGAGAGAGGGATTGTTGCTGGCACTGGAAACTGGGAAATTTGTTGGTGCCCGGCCGGGATTGTAAACCATGGGTTGGTGCTGGGTCTGGTATTGGGATTGGGGACTGGGAACCAGGAACCAGGAAACTGGGGCTGCTGCAGGTACCTGGTCAGGATCTGGGTCTGTAGAGGGGAGGAAGTAAAACCTGAGGAGCAAGCAGTCACACAATGAAGCCCTTGACCCAGAGATCAACGAGTAAACCATTGGTCCTTCCTCCACACCTCGTCTGGTGCTCTGGGGCTGGTGCTGGAACTGGGACTTGTGTTTCATCTACGGGGTAGAGAATGGACAACCTGAAGAGCCAGCAGACACACTTGGAAAGCTCATGACCCAGAGGTCAGTGATGGTGCTCCCCTGTTGCTTTCTCACACCGGGTGCAGATCTTTGGCCCTTCCTCCACACCTTCTCTGGTGAGGTGATGAATGGTTCCTGGTTTTGTTCTGGTTCTGGTTCTGTGAGAGGGATATGTGTAGAGTGAGGAAGGGGTAGAGGGATGGAGAGGGAGAATGGGGTGGTGGAGGGTATGTCCATCAGCCTGGGCTGGTGCTGGTGGAGGAGTCATGCAGTGGCAAGGCCGGACACCGGAGAGAACAAACAGGGCCCAGACCCACCTGGCCACGTAGCAGTCACACGGAACACACCTACCAACTGTTTGTGAGTGCTACGTTGCCAGGTGATGAGTTATTTGGGGGTCCGGGTTTGATCATTTTGTTTCAGAGGTGGATGAGGGCCTCTAGCATGTCATTTGTGTTGTTGGGTGGTTCCTGGCTGTTCACAGGTCTTGGCTAACTGCCTGGTGGCCCCCTGAACTTTCTAGGTGGTGGGATGGGGTATGCTAGAAGGGGTGAATGCGGTTTCGAGGGTCCGGCGGGTCTGGACTGAGACTGTCTGTGCGGGATCAGGGGCTGTGGGGGGTCAGAGGTAGAGATCAGAGTATGGAGGTGAGCATGTAGGTGGCCAGGAAGGGGGTGCTGGTGGAGGTGCCGACATGGGTGGGGGTCATTTCTGGGGCATCTTGGGTGGTGGGTTTGGCGGTGACTGTGGAAAGGTCTGGGTCTGGTTCTGGGACTGGTTCTGGGTTTTCGTTGTTGTTTAGTGGAGGGGTGGGGTGTTGGTGTTGGGCATTCGGTGGCATTGGCGTTGGCCCTTGCCCTGCCAGCGTAGGAACTGGGGCATGTTCTGAAGAGTGTACCCCTTTCCCGCACAGGTTACAGGGTCGTATGGAGGTACAGTCCAAGGTGGGATGGCTGTCTTTACAGATCTTACAAATGATGGCTGTGCAGGCTGCAGCCACAGTTCCTGCACAGTTTGGGCATGCAGTAGTAATGGACTGGGGAGTTGTTGGACTCCGCCTCAGGTCGGGTCCGGTCTTAATTAACTGGACCAGCCATTTTCATACGCCAGTCCAGACATTGTCTTTGTCCAGGACCCTCCTAGAACCAAAAAGAAGGTGCAGAATCGTTCTCGGCGCCCCCACCTGCCTTCTTCCCCCGCGTCCGGACTTCATTTCCAGTCATTCATTTCCAGTCAATCATTTCCAGCCCCTGTACCAGTTGTCTTCTGCCGGGGACTTGGGTATTCCCTCCATGGCTGTGGAGGTCCCTCCAAATGTCTGTGCACCCCTCCACTGGGCTCTGGATCAGAGATGGCTGTTGTGGCCTGCACGCAGCCAGCGTCTCAGCAGCCCTCTTTTTAGGCGAGTTCTGTGGCTCTGGCCTCGCAATCAGCTTAGAGACACGGCAGAGGCCGGTTCATTCCGGCTATTGTGATAGCATGTTCGATGGGGAGGCATATAGCTGTACCTGGGGCAAAGACTTGTGTTTTTCTGGGGCAAAAGTTCAGGATATCACCAGGTTGCTTCCAGAGGCTGTGCTTCAGTCACCGGGGATTGATACTGTCATGGTTCATGTGGGGTCAAATGACATTATGAAGGGCAGCTCAGAACAGCTGAAGATGTATTTTATAGAACTGATTGGGTCACTACTTGACACCAACAAACACCCCTTAATATCTGGCCCTCTGCCCTCCCTAAATTGTGGCATTGAATGATTCATCAAACTTTTAGTCCTCCATAACGGGCTACATGACTATTACAGCTCTGTGGGTGGAACATTTATTGATAAATTTGATACCTTCTGAAAACAAAGCTTGTATTATAAGGAAGATGGGATCCACCCAAATCATTTGGGTTCATGGATCCTTTCACAGTGTTATAAGGCTGCATTGATACAATGACTTATCAATGACCCAAGCCCAGCTCATTTAATCCCTACCATGGTGTTGCTGAGTTGTGATAATGCATCAGCAAATGTACATTATGGGCATTGGAAGACACAATGTAAGTAACCTAACTGTTGTCCTTCTTACTGCCCTAAATGCCTCTGCTGATCCTACAGCTATTTTATGCAGTAATCATATGTGACTCATTACAGGAAACTTGGCGTATGTGAGAAGTCATGACTTCACAGGAGAGTGAGTTGAACGTTTATTTGTATTTTTTTTATCAAAACATGTTTTTGGCAGAAATTCCTTCTGGAACATTTTAACTATCATGTGCCTAAATATCAAACTTGTATGCCATCTGTAAATACAAATAAAATTGTTAAATTATGAGCCTAGTTGGTTTAGCCAAAGAAAAAGTAAGGAACCTTCCCACTAGCCATGATTGGCTGAGATAATGAATGGGTTTGACATGCTGTAAGGGTGTGTGATAGTAGCAGGGAAGTCAAGCACAGGAGAATCAAACTTGGTATAATACAGAGCAGTTTAATAAGTGCTCAAAAACTCAGAAAACCAAAATATACAAAATAATACAAGTGGGTACAAAACCCGTCGCACACCAGAACATATCTAGCACATAGCTTACAAACAAACAATCACCAACAAGGACAATGAGGGGGAACAGAGGGTTAAATACACAACATGTAATGAATGGGCTTGGAACCAGGTGTGAGACAAGACAAGACAAAACCAAAGGATAATGAAAAGAGGATCAGCGATGGCTAGAAGGTCGGTGACTTCGACCACCAAACACCGCCCGAACAAGGAGAGGGACCAACTTCGGCGGAAGTCGTGACAGTTGCCGAGAGATGAGTTTCAGATTGGTCTGCCGTGTAGCATCTTTTGTCTATAAAGTGAGCTGTTCGTTATGTGTTGATAATCCTTTCTACTACAGTTAGCCATGGAGAACTGCAAATGTGTTGCTACTGCTCTCAATAACATTGCTGCCCTGAATTTATCAGGAGCTATCAGCAAAGATCAGTGGGGAAAAGTTGTGATGGACTACTTTCTGGAGGACGACCGTACCATGCTGACTCTCTCTGACTCTTATGGCATTGCACACGGTGAGTGTGAACCAGAGGGATTTGACACAGTGGGCCAAGCAAGCTGTACAAACAAAACGGAAACGACACAGGACGTCTTATTTAATGAAATTGTTTCCAGTCTGTCACGAAGCGTTCATCCATGTATACGAGTAAGAGTCTAACTACAGTTTCAGATATTATACTTGTATAGTTTTGTCAGATAGTTGTTTTTATTGCAAGTTAAAGCTTACTGTTAGCTAGCCAGCTGATGTTAGGTGCCTGGCTCACTAGCTAACATTAGCGTTAACTTTTTATGGCTGCAGGGGCAGTATTGAGTAGCTTGGATGAAAAGGTGCCCATTGTAAACAGCCAGCTCCTCAGTCTCAGTTGCTAATATATGCATATTATTAGTAGTATTGGATAGAAAACACTCTAAAGTTTCCAAAACTGTCAAAATATTGTCTGTGAGTATAACAGCACTGATATTGCAGGCGAAACAGCTGGATGGGCTGGAGGATGGTACGGTGCTGGTGGAGAGCTATGACTGGCAACAACATCTGACTCTGTGCTTCAGGCCGCTTGCACAGATCAAGCAGAAACAGCACTGCAGGTGAACATAATTTTCATTGCATTTTATGACTTTATTCTTCTTATCTAAACTTGGGAGGTGAATTGATGTTACGTTGTAATGTCTTTTCAATTTTGTTTGTTATTTCCTGTTTTACAGCTTTGATGCTCTGGAGCCTGGTGTTGTTTTCGCCAAGGATCGTTCGGACTCAGTCGGGACCAAGTTTCAGCTGCTGCGCAACGCTGACATCCTTCCTTCCATGTACAAGCACCACCTGGACTGGACACAGCTAGACTAACTTTTCTTTTTGAAAAGATCAGGGAGTTTTCTGACGACGAGGCTATGGGCATCACATGCCCTGCACCAAAGTCAAGGGAAGGACAGAAACAGGCTCTCTGAATATAGATTACATACATAAGGGACGATGGCATTACCCGTATGGTTGATGAGGATCTCCATATTGCATATTGCAAATGTATGGTCCCTTACTAGACGTCCGCGAGTGTTATTAAAATAGGCCAGTGGCCTCAGGTCGTGTCCCAGGGCCAGATCTTCCGGGAACTCATTAAATAAAGTCTTTCTAACATTTGGTTTCCGTTTTATATAATCCCACCAGATGGCGACTGGCTGCTTATTGCAAATGGACAAAACATCACCAAAAGAACACTTATATCTCATTGCACCAAATTCTTACTAACCTATGACTTCCTATGATCAAACATGACAAATAGACCTTCTAGGTTGATTCAGGGCTTAATATAGTGATTTATATCATTTGGTCAGTATAAATGCCATTTGGCCATTTCTTATGCCATTTGGACATAGTTCACTGACTTTTGGGTCCGAAAGCTGACTTCTTATGATCATATATGGCAAATGGACATAACATCCTGATTTGGTACTTTCAATGCCTATGTATGGCATTTGGACATTTCTTATGCCGTTTGGCCATGGTTCACTGACCTTTGGATTCGGAAGCCGACTTCCTATGATCATATATTGCAAATGGACAAAACATAGGCCTTATGGACTCACTTAGATAATACCTAGCAAGACATGGTTATAACATCTACAGAAAAGACAGAAGTGCCAAAGGTGGAGGTGTGGCTGTTAATATTCAGAACCACATGCCTGTAAGGCTTAGAGAAGATCTCATGCTAAATAATGTTGAAGTAATATGGCTACAGAGGAATCTGCCTCACCCAAATCCCATTCTGGTGGGAAGCTGCTATAGAAACCAAGTGCTAACAGCCATTATGCTTGATAATGCATGTGATTTTAAATATTGACTGGCTTTCATCAGTCTGCCCACTCAAGAGAAAGCTTTGAACTCTAACCAGTGCCTGGAACCTGGTTCAGGTTATCAATCAACCTACCAGGGTAGTTACAGACAGCACATGAATGAAATCATCAACATGTATTGATCATATCTTTACTAATGCTGCATAAATTTGTTTGAAAGCAGTATCCAAATCCTTCAAATGTAGTGATTACAATATAGTAACCATATCTGAGAAAACCAAAGTTCCAAAGACTGAGCCTAATGTAGTGTTAAAGAGCTCATATAATAAGTTTTGTAACAATTCCTATGTTGTTGATGTAAATAATATTTGTTGGTCCGTGGTGTGTAATGAGGAGCAACCAGATGCTGCACTTGACACATTTGTGAGATTTCTCATCCCAGTTACCAATAAGCATGCACCCATTAAGAAAATGACTGTAAAAACTGTTAAATCTCAGTTAATTGATGAGGAATTGAAAAACTGTATGGTTGAGAGGGATGAGACAAAATAAATTGCAAATAGGTCTGGCTGTACATCCGATTGGCAAACGTCCTGCAAATTGAGAAATCATGTGACTAAACTGAATAAAAATAAGAAGAAACTACTCTATGAAACAAAGACAAATGACATAAAGAATTATAGTAAAAAGCTTTGGAGCACCTTAAATGAAATCTTGGGCAAAAAGGCAAACTCCGCTCCATCATTCATTGAATCTGGGCTCCCGGGTTAATGGCGCTGTACTGCAGCGCCAGCTGTGCCAACAGAGACCCTGGGTTTGAGCCCAGGCTCTGACGTAACCGGCCGTGACCGGGAGGTCCGTTGGGCGACGCACAATTGGCCTAGCGTCGTCCAGGTTAGGGAGGGTTTGTCTCTATCCTTGTCTCATCGGGCACCAGCGACTCCTGTGGTGACTCCTGTGGCGCAGTGCACGCCAACCAAGGTTGCCAGGTGCACAATGTTTCCTCCGACACATTGGTGTGGCTGGCTTCCGGGTTGGATGCGCGCTGTGTTAAGAAGCAGTGGTTGGGTTGTGTATCGGAGGACGCATGACTTTCAACCTTCATCTCTCCCGAGCCCGTGCGGGAATTGTAGCGATGAGACAAGATAGTAGCTACTAAAACAATTGGATACCACGAAAATTGGGGAGAAAAGGGGTCAAATTAAATTAAATTAAAAAATCATGCATTGAATCAGATCGCTCATTCATCACAAAACCCACTGATATTGCCAACTACTTTAATGTTATTTTCATTGGCAAGATGAGCAAACTAGCAAAAATTGTTGTTCTCTATCAACAATGACAAGCCACTTGGGTCTGACTTGGATGGAATATTACTGAGGACAATAGCGGATGATATGCCTCTCTGAATTGTCATATCTTTAATTTAATCCAATGAGAAAGTGTGTGCCCTCAGGCCTGGGGGGAGGCAAAACTTATTCCCCTAACTAAGGATATTAAAGCCCCCTTTACTGGCTGAAATAACTTAATAATCAGCTTGTTAACAACCCTTTGTAAACTTTTTGAAAAAATTGTGTTTGAACAGATGCAATGATATTTTACATTAAATAAATAAATTATTACATTAATTATTACATTAACTAAAACAGACTTCCAGTACGCTAATAGGGAAGCACATTCAACAAACACAGGACTTACACAAATGACTGATGATTGGCTGAGAGAAATGTATGATAAAAAGATTGTGGGGGCTGTTTTGTTAGACTTCAGTGCGGCTTTTGACATTATCGATCATAGTCTGCTGCTGGAAAACGTATATGTTGTGGCTTTACACCCCTTGCTATATTGTAGATAAAGAGTTACCTGTCTAACAGAAAATATAGGGTGTTCTTTAATGGAAGCCTCTGGACTACTGTTCAGTCATGTGGTCAAGTGCCACAAAGAGGGACTTAGGAAAATTGCAACTGGCTTAGAACAGGACAGCACGGCTGGCCCTTGCTAAACATTAATAATTAATGTGTTGTGAAATCTGTTGTGACTGTAATGTAATGTTTAAAAAATGTATAACTGTCTTAATGTTGCTGTACCCCAGGAAGAGTAGCTAGTTGAGAGAATGCCAAGAGTGTGCAAAGCTGTCATCAAGGCAAAGGGTAGCTACTTTGACGAATCAAAAATCAAAAATATATTTTGATTTGTTTAACACTTTTTTGGTTACTACATGATTCCATATGTGTTATTTCATAGTTTTTATGTCTTCACTATTATTCTACAATGTAGAAAATAGTCAAAATAAAGAAAACCCCTGGAATGAGTAGGTGTGTCCAAACTTTTCACTGGTACTGTGGGTTTTATACAGTCGGGTTTTATACCAGGTCATAGCACTATCTTTGCTACAGCCCTAATTCTAAAAGATGTGGTTAACTATATGGATGAAAGGCAGCATTGTGCTGACCTCTTCATTGACCCGTCAAAGGCTTTCGCTACTGTTGATCACACCCTTAAGGGCAACAATTTTAGTACTCATCAATGTATTCTCTACCAGAAAGATGGTTGACCCTCTTTGATGTCATGTAGGTTGATACATTGCTATGTTTTCATTTGTAAAGCCCTTTTACAAAAAGTCACACAAACATCATTACTAAACTTTGGACATACAAGTTACCACACCCGGGCTCAGGGATGGCTAACTTAGGAAATTCCTTGGGCATCTACTGAATTAGGTGAATCAGCTTTTAGTTTCTTTCGCCTTATTTTCAGAACCATGTTTTTCTATGCATTTTGTATTTACAGTTGAAGTCGGAAGTTTACATACACTTAGGTTTGAGTCATTAAAACTCATTTTTCAACCACTCCACACATTTCTTGTCAACAAACTATACTTTTGGCAAGTCGGTTAGGACATCTACTTTGTGCATGACACAAGTAATTTTCCCAACAATTGTTTACAGACAGATTATTTGACTTATAATTCACTGTATCACAATTACAGTGGGTCAGAAGTTTACATACACTAAGTTAACTGTGCCTTTAAACAGCTTGGAAAACTCCAGAAAATGATGTCATGGCTTTAGAAACTTCTGATAGGCTAATGGACATACTGAGAGTCAATTGCTGGTGTACCTGTGGATGCATTTCAAGGCCTACCTTCAAACTCACAGCCAATAGCTTGACATCATGGGGAAATCTAAAGAAATCAGCCAAGACCTCAGTTGTAGACCTCCACGTGTCTGGTTCATCCTTTCCAAACACCTGAAGGTACCACGTTCATCTGTACAAACAAAAGTATAAACACCATGGGACCACGCTGCCGTCATACCGCTCAGGAAGGAGAGGCGTTCTGTCTCCTAGAGATGAACGTACTTTGGTGCGAAAAGTGCAAATCATTCCCAGAACAACATCAAAGGACCTTGTGAAGATGCTGGAGGAAACAGGTACAAAAGTATCTATATCCACAGTAAAACGAGTTCTATATCGACACAACCTGAAAGGCCGCTCAGCAAGGAAGAAGACACTGCTCCAAAACCGCCATAATAAAGCCAGACTACGGTTTGCAACTGCACATGGGGACAAAGATCGTACATTTTTTGGAGAAATGTCCTCTGATCTGATTAAATGAAAATAGAACTGTTTGGCCATAATGACCATCGTTATGTTTGGAGGAAAAGGGTGAGGCTTGCAAGCCAAAGAACACCATCCCAACTGTGAAGCACGGGGGTGGCAGCATCATGTTGTGGGGGTGCTTTGCTGTAGGAGGTACTGGTGCACTTCACAAAATAGATGGCATCATGAGGACGGAAAATTATGTGGATATATTGAAGCAACATCTCAAGACATCAGTCAGGAAGTTAAAACTTGGTCGCAAATGGGTCGTCCAAATGGACAAAATTCACTCATCTTTATGTGGGAAGCTTGTGGAAGGCTACCCGAAATGTTTGACCCAAGTTAAACAATTTAAAGGCAATGCTACCAAATATTTACTAGGATCAAATGTCAGGAATTGTGAAAAACTGAGTTTAAATGTATTTGGTTAAGGTGTATGTAAACTTCCGACTTCAATTGTATATTTGTATTTTCTATATTTTAGGTAATTCAGGTTAAATAAATAATACATCAATAAAATCCCAATAAATACCAACCTGTGACAGTTCACAGCAGAGAGGAAACTACAAGATATTGAATGCAGGTATGTTTGCGGTTTGAGTGACCTAAAATAACCTTTATTTTCCAGTTTTGTGTTCTTATCAGCTCTTTTGTAGATATCCTGTTCTGTTCCAGGTCATGTTTTGGAATCACTGAAATGGTAGAGACACTAGAATATTCTATAATAAGTGAAAAGATATTGTGAGGTGTGATCTGCAGTACAGTACTACTCCTACACACAGGGTCCATCCCAAATGGCACCCTATTACCTATTTACTGCACTACTTTTGACCAGGGCCTTTAGAGCTCTGATCAAAAGTAATGCACAAAATAGGAGATATGGTACCATTTGGAATGCGACCACATTCTGCAGGGAGTCTTAGACATCTCCCCATTTGGAAACTTACAACCCACCGCTGTCATTCAGGAGTCACTACTGGATAATGACTAGCTACCATCCCCCCATGACCTCTCTAGTGTTTTTTTTATTTTTTACATTTTACCTCCAGTTTTCTTCGGCATTCTGTATGACTGCCATTCTCCATAATGATACCCACCAAACCGTGAATATTAGTAAATGTGTAGTGTACCTCAAAGATCTTCAGCCGATGACACCACTGTGTTTGCGAATCAGGTAAACCTGGCTTTTTTGAGTATTTCCCCTGGAATTTGTAGATAACCACATTGGAAAATAAACATGATACGCAGTGCTGATCCTGAATGGACCGACAATCGGAAAGATGTTCCCACTGTCTGGGTTATTTCAAGAGCAGAGAAAATCAGACTCCGAACCAATCAGTGTACACATTGTTTGAACTGGGCAATTAGGAGCAGTAGGACGAGAGGTCCGACATCTGCCCGACGACCCCAAGAGGACTCTCTCTGCATCTCAAACTTCACCCTAATTCCTATATATCACTAGATCCCCTGACCACTAGATCTGCATGCATGTCATGGTCAGGGAGACAGACAAGACTGTCTGTAGTCAAGGATATCTCTGTAATCCCTCTGATGCCAGAACATGTACACACCTTGTTCAGATTTTTTACTCTCTCTCTCTCTCTCTCTCTCTCTCTCTCTCTCTCTCTCTCTCTCTCTCTCTCTCTCTCTCTGTGCTGTCTATCATGCTACCCTTGTTATGACCCTGAAAGCACGAACCATCCTTCTTTTTAATAACTTTAGTGTACTTTAGTGGAACCCAGGCTTGTCAGTGTTAAATCTTTTTTACTAACCATTGGAGGCATGGGCAGGCATGGCAGGAGTCATGATATATCTAAAGTGTCTTCCAATTTTATTTATACAGCCAAGGTCACCAAGATAATGTAAAAAAAAAAATTCTGGTTATCCTGAGATTTAGTGTTTGGTGTCATTGGAGAGATATATGACGACGACTAGAGTACTTGTGACTGAAAGAATTGACCATCTTTTTTCGCTCTCATCCGTGAAGCAAAACATGGAATACGAGAGAGCACATCGACAAAGGCTGTATCTCAATTACTGTTCAGTGACATACAGTATACTGCATTTGCATTTTAATATATTGCATAATTGAAATGAAAATAGTGACTAAATGTCATTGATATGAAGCAGAATTCTTCAAAGGCAATGATAGTTCAAAAGCAATTTAAGATCAAAGGCAATATGTTACATGCCCTCGCCAGCTAGCCCTAATTATACTATCGAACCCAAGAGTTTCATTCCAAAATGTTATATCCATTTTCAGAAATGTTGGTAAATTAGCTTTTATTCTTGAAAACAATGGTGAGAGATTTGTGTTTCACTCTCTAAACATGGCATGGGGTTGTTTAATGGCATACATGTGTTTGTTTAAACTCTTTCACCTGATGCTTTCATTTCAGAAGGACAAATATTAATGTATTTCTTTTCAAAATGCTATACTGTATATCCGCCTCACTCTCAAACAAAATAAGAAGTACTGCTAGGATTTACACAGTAACCTTTTTCATTTATTTAACTAGGCATGTCAGTTAAGAACAAAATCTTATTTACAATGACGGCCTAGGAACGGTGGGTTAACTGCTTTCTTCAGAGGTAGAACGACCAAACGCTCTGACCACAAGGCTAGCTATCAGCCCCAAAATGTAGCATTTGTAAGAAAGAAATGTACAAATGACACATTGGTGACATCAATTATAATACAATTATTTAAATAAATGCTTGAATAATAATAATATGAGATCTGTGTGTATAACACTTACATTTGACATTTTTTCATTTTTAGTAGATGCACTTGTCCAGAGCGACTTGCAGTAAGAGCATTCATCTTAAGATACGGTACATTCAGAAAGTATTCAGACCCCTTGACTTTTTTCACATTTTGTTACGTTACAGCCCTTATTCTACAATTGATTAAATTGTTTTTCTCCTCATCGATCTACACACAATATCCAATAATGACAAAGCAAACCCTGTTTTTTTAGACATTTTTGCTCATGTTTTAAAATGAAAAACTGAAATATCACATTTACATAAAAATTCAGACCCTTTATCAGGACTTTGTTGAAGCATCTTACAGCCTCGAGTCTTCTTGGGTATGATGCAACAAGCTTGGCACACCTGTATTTAGGGAGTTTCTCCCATTCTTCTTTGCAGATTCTCTCAAGCTCTTGTCAGGTTGGATGGGGAGTGTCGCTGCGAGTCCAGTCTCTGGCTGGAACACTCAAGGACATTCAGAGACTTGTCCTGAAGCCACTCCTGCATTGTTTTGGCTGTGTGCTTAAGGTCATTGTCCTGTTGGAAGGAGAACCTTCGCCCCGGTCTTGAGCACTCTGGAGCAGGTTTTCATCAAGTATCTCTCTATACTTTTCTCTGTTAATCTTTTCCTCCCTCTTGACCAGTCTCCCAGTCCCTGCCGCTGAAAACGTCCCCACAATATGATGCTGCCACCACCATGCTTCACCATAGGGATGGTGCCAGGTTTTCTTCAAACGTGATGCTTGGCATTCAGGCCCAAGAGTACAATCTTGGTTTCATCAGACCAAATAATCTTGTTTTTTGGCAAACTCCAAACATGCTGTTATCTGCCTTTTACTGAGGAGTGGCTTCTGTCTGGCCACTACCATAACGGCCTGATTGGTGGATGCTGCAGAGATGGTTGTCCTTCTAGAAGGTTCTCCCATCTCCACAGAGAAACTCTGGAGCTCTTTCAGAGTGACCATCGGGCTCATGGTTTCCTCCCTCACCAAGGCCCTTCTCGCCCAAATGCTCAGTTTGATTGGGCCGCCAGCTCCAGGAAGAGTCTTGGTGGTTCCAAACTTCTTCCATTTAAGAATGATGGAGTCCACTGTGTTCTTGGGGACCTTCAATCCCTCAGACAGTTTTTGGTGCCCTTCCTCAGTCAGGTCTGTTCCGCAACACAATCCTGTCTCGGAGCTCTACGGACAATTCCTTTGACCTCATGGCTTGGTTTTTGAGCTGACATGCACTGTCAACTGTGGGACCTTTTATATACAGATGTGTGCCTTTCCAAATAATGTCCAATACATTGAATTTACCACAGGTGGACTCCAATCAAGTTGTAGAAACATGATGAGGGTGATCAATGGAAACAGGATGCACCTGAGCTCAATATTGAGTCTCATACCAAAGGGTCTGAATACTTATGTAAATAAGGTATTTCAGTTCATTATTTTGAATACATGTAATACATTTGGCATGATGAGGTGTTTTGTGTAGATTGATGCTGGAAAAAAATTATTTAATCCATTTTAGAATAAGGCTGTAACGTAACAAAATGTGGAAATGGTCAAGGGGTCTGAATACTTTCCAAATGCACGGTAGCTAGATGAGACAACCACATATTAGAGTAAAATATACAGGATACAAACGTTCCATTCCAGCTAAACATGTCACTGTAAATTGCTTTGTATGTTTCTATTTGCAGTTTGGTCAGGGTGTGATGTGGGTGGGTATTCTATGTTTTGTTCTATGTTTGAATTTCTATGTGTTTGGCCTGGTAAGGTTCCCAATCAGAGGCAGCTGTCAATCGTTGTCTCTGATTGAGAACCATACTTAGGCAGCCTGGTTTCGCCCTTGAGTTGTGGGTAGTTGTTTTCTGTTTTGTGTTGCTGCACCTTACAGGACTGTTTCGTTTTCATTTCACTCTATTTGTTGTTTTGTTTAGTGTTTCTGTTCTAATAGAATAACATGGACACGTACCACGCTGCATATTGGTCCGATCCTTCATACTCCTCATCAGAAGAGGAAGAAAATCGTTACAAAACAACAGATATATAGCATTTATAATTTTTAAAAATGCACACATTATGGTGCTCATAAGAAATCATTTCTGATGAAAAAACACAAATGTGAAACATTTGTGGATATAGCATTTTGGAAATAAACTCTTCAAATGTATTCATATCAATTGAGTGCTGTTGCTAGTATGTAATTTGACTTGAGAATGTGTACATGTGTGACTATATATATATATATAGAAGGGCATGGTGATTCTGGAGAAGGTCAGTGTGATTCAAAAAAAGTGATTGTGAAGTGTTTACAGCAGGGTAATATCTCAGTAGGGACTAGCATGCTGTGTCTCTTCCTCTTTCTCTCTCTTCCCCTCTTTCTTTTCCTATTTTTTCTATTCCTGCCTAAAGATCCAACATTTGAATAAATCAGTGGGCCCGAAGGCCTATTTATCAAGTAGGCCACTTTGATGTCTGATGATGCGCACCTCTTGATGTTTCACCATCGAATACATTATGGACTGTTGAAGTGAAAGATTTTAGTCTAAATTCTCCTGAAGATATGAAAGCATTTGAATACGGCAATGCTGAGCAATTAACCAATTTTTTTTTATATATTTTTTTTTTAAACAAATTCACCGGTTCATTTGTGTTCCTTTCTTGTTTGAGTACACACAAACGATATACAACAAAATCTTAACAACAAAATCTTAGTCTTTACACTGAAATTGGTTCTGATGTAGTGTTTTGAATATGTCACATAGCGTGATCTCAGTTGTCACTAAGTTAGATTCATTTGATGTGTGTGTGTGTGTGTGTGTGTGTGTGTGTGTGTGTGTGTGTGTGTGTGTGTGTGTGTGTGTGTGTGTGTGTGTGTGTGTGTGTGTGTGTGTGTGTGTGTGTGTGTGTGTGTGTGTGTGTGTGTGTGTGTGTGTGTGTGTGTGTGTGTGTGTGTGTGTGTGTGTGTGTGTGTGTGTGTGTGTGTGTGTGTGTGTGTGTGTGTGTGTGTATGCAGAGATTCATTTTGAGCAGAGAGTACATGATTGTGTTTGCTGTGTTTCATTTTGCAAGATGTCTGTGGGTTTGGGGAAATTGTTTTGTGTTTTGAGTACCTGAGATGTAGTTTCAGCAAACGTGTGTTAACAATTGGGAAAAACTGTAGTTGTATTCTGAGTTGTTACAGCATTCAACCCACATAGGCTAATGCATAGTTCATTTAATGTTTTTATTTTATTTTAGAAACCGAAATCAAAAACCGTAATCATTTTTTTTATAGTGAACCGAAACCCGAAACAACTTCAAAAAACACTAATCGCTCAGCTCAGAGTGTGAATAGGATCCATTGAGTATTATAAAGCCATGCTTTGATTGCATCGCCCGTGGATGGTGAAATGCTCAAATGAATGTGGATAGAGAGACACAAAGTGGTCCTGAAGCTGAGGTAGATAATGACGTCACAGATGTGATTGGGCAAGCTGCTATACAGCCTGGGAACTCGATCCACTGGCTACACCATAGAAATATAGTGTGATTTTAGTTTTTGGGGCTTGACATATAAAATACCTCAGAGTACCTCTGAAACTTGGCAGACATGAAGCAGAAAAAAAGAAACGGTTCAAAAATGTACTCGTTCAACTAACACATAAAGAAAGCAAGATTTTGCTATATCATATTAATATTAATATTCAGCCAATTCTTTGCTTCTGTTGTGGATTGATAAACATCTGTGGTACAGAAATTAAATAGGGAGTCACATTTGTACCTAGAGGCTAGTTGTTTTATTTCCAGCAGGTCTGGACACAAAGATGGTCAAACATGGTCAGTATCATTAAAGAAGTGTAAGTTTACTCAGAAATGTACAGTTGTATCAAGCTGGCTAGATGTCCTTTGGGTGGTGGATCATTCTTGGTACACACGGGAAACTGTTGAGTGTGACAAATCCAACAGCGTTGCAGTTCTTGACACACTCACACTGGTGCGGCTGGCATCTCCTACCATACTACCAAGACGCTTAAATCTTGTCTTGCCCATTCCAAATCAAATCCAATCAAATGTTATTGGTCACATACACGTGTTTAGCAGATGTTATTGCGAGTGTAGCAAAATGCTTGTGCTTCTAGTTCTGACAGTGCAGCAATATGTGACTTGAAGCAGGTGGGGACAGCAGACTGGGATAGGGAGAGATTGAATATGTACGTAAGCACTCCAGCCAGCTGGTCTAAGGATGCTCTGAGGATGCGGCTAGGGGAGCGTTAACACGCTTAAATGTCTTACTCACGTCGGCCACAGAGAAGGAGAGCCCACAGTCTTTGGTAAATGTCGGGGGCACTGTGTTATCCTCAAAGCGGGCAATTTCATAAGCTACAGATGATATAGGTTATGATGAACTTCACAGGGAGGTGAAAGTGCAAGGTGACGAGCTTGATGATCCTTTCCAATAAATATCGAGCCCAGGAGGTTGGGGGCACCTTAACTCTGGAGTAATGGTTGGAGCGGAATCAGTGGAATGGTATCGGACACATCAAACACGTGGTTTACACGGGTGTGATGCCATTCCATTGGCTCCATTCCAGCCATTATTATGAGCCGTCCTCCCATCAGCAGCCTCTACTGATATCGAGGGTCTGAGTCTGGTGACGTGATGAATAAATGCTTTGCTTCCGTTTGACAATTTCTTTTAAAATGATCTCGCTCTTTCGTCCAAAATTATCTTATCGTGTAGGCTATACTCGCACTGTATCTGCGAACTGTTGGCGAGAGCGCATGTGCCAGGGCCAGAGTGGGCAGAGCGCTCTATAACGCAACATTTTTTGTGACAAAACCAACAGCAGAGTTGAAAATGCGATGGAAACCCATTTAGCAAGTATTTTTTATTCTGTACATAGGAATTGAACCGCAATTTGATGTAAACACATCTCTGGCGGGAAAATATATCACATTTTATTCATGCGGATTTTGGAATATTCTCATGAAAATCTGTCGCCAAATGGATGGAAACATAGCTACGGTCACTATGCTATGCTGAACAATGCTAAGCCACTGTGTTTTAACACTCACACAACACTCAACACTTATAGCATACACTTACAACACTCACCACACTCATAACACTTACAACATTCACAACACACAACAACTCGTGTGAAATCGTGTGAAACCTTGTGGTTTTGGAACACTTCACGTGTGATGATATTTAACATGCTGATCACATCACTGTGGATACTTTCCACGTGAGATTTAACTAGCAAATGTAAGTCATAAGGATGTCCACCGGAAACATCAGATGGTCGCAGTGTTTTCAGAATACGTATCTGACACACTGACGTACATGACTATGTTATGTATGTTTATTTATACAGTAACTATTATTCAAAATGTCCACATCTGGGATTTGAACTCACAACCTCTTGGTTTGCAGAATTCTGATCTTCCTGCAACACCACCATGTCTGTGTCAATTACAGACTTCACCTGTGTCCCTACACTTTGGACTTCAAAGTAAATCTCAGCTTTGTTAAAAAAAAAACTATTCAGGAGTAACAATAAAAACAGAATAATATGCCTCACCAACATTAGACAACTATACAGAAAACCTTTAAATAGCTGAAATAAGTCAATTAAATCAATGATGAGTGAATAGTGTTGAGAAGACTCTGCAATCCTAATAATAATTCATAATAGTACGAATATAATTCTAATAATAATGAATAACGTCAGTCATCTAATAATTGTGCTCTGTTATTCTGTAATCTTGGAGACTTTCTGTGGGGAAGCGATAAGAGGAATATCTAGTGGATTTGGACTTCTGCCAAGAGAAAGGAGATAAGAGAAAACAATAAACATTCCCCTGGAGTATTGAACTCGTACCTGTCAAGGAACTTCAGGAAAAATGGACTTTTGCCTGTGAATAGGGATCCTCAAAGACACTCACGCATGCAAGCTAACACCCACGCAGTACATAGACACACACAGAGATTTACACATGCACATTCATACGCACACAAACTCAAGGTCACAGCTGACAACACTCACACAATACATATACACACACATAGAATTGCACGTGCACATTTACACACACGTACAAATACAAACAATGGTTATATGTGGACTAGTGAAGCGGAATCTCAGGGAAAACCATATAAGGGACTTCCGGAAGCCTAAGTACGCACACGTTCAGACACACAAACTTAGACACAAGCATATCACAATAGACACACAAAGAAATAATACACTTACACAATACTGAAGGGGTTAATGAACAAGTGATTGAGCAATTAAATGCATGAATGACCAGCAGTGACATGTAGCTAAAAATACATTTGAATCACTGTAACAAATTGCTCTAAATTTACAGCAAAACATGCACAGTTACCTACTGTAATTCTATATTACAATACAGTACTGTAAAGAGCAATACATATGGGGGCTCAATGGCGTTCCTCTACGCTGCTGTAAAATAATTGTACAATACAATTTTACATTATAGTACTGTATTACCTGTTTAGCTGTATATTCATCATAGCAGCAGACAGTGAATTATGGTACATTGTGGGAAAATGTTGTGTGTGGCAAAATAATCTCTGGGACTATCATTTGTTTTTTCAACAGGACAATGACCCAACACACCTCAGGCTGTGTAAGGGCTATTTGACCAAGAAGGAGAGTGATAGAGTGCTGCATCAGATGACCTGGCCTCCACAATCACCCGTCCTCAACCCAATTGAGATGGTTTTGGATTAGTTGGAGTGAAGGAAAACCAGCCAACAAGTGCTCAGTATATGTGGGAACTCCTTCAAGACTGTTGGAAAGACATTCCAGGTGAAGCTGGTTGAGAGAATTCCAAGAGTGTGCAAAGCTGTCATCAAGGCAAAGGGTGGCTACTTTGAAGAATATAAAATATAAAATATATTTTGATTTGTTTAACACTTTTTTTGGTTACTACATGATTCCATACGTGTTATTTCATAGTTTTGATGTCTTCAATATTATTCTACAATGTAAAAATAAGAAAAACTTGAATGAGTAGGTGTGTCCAAACTTTTGACTGGTACTGTTTATATATATATTTTTTTATAAATATAGTTTCCTGTCAGGACCCGTTTACGAACCCAGGTCTCCAGAGTGAGAAACAGTCACTTAACCAACTGAGCCACGAATAGTCAACAGAACCCAGAAGATGATGCAGACACAGCAGTACTTGAGACGGTGTATTTAATGAAGTAAAAAGTTAAGTTCTTCAGGAAAACATGTAACTCCACAACCTCAAAAGGAATTCCACAAGAACAAAGGTAATCCTCCAAGACAAAAAAGGTAAATCCACAAGGTGGAAGGTATAGCACAGAAAGCCTCAAAAGATACTCAAAAACAAACAAACAAGAACAAAAAACAGAATTCCACAAGAGAGTCCACCTGGATCAACAAGAGTTCACAGAGTACTAGGGCTGGGTGCTAACATACAAACACAGAGCAAAGAACTGAGTAAAACAAAGGGTTTAAATACAATCAGGGAAACGAGGCACAGGTGCAAATAATAATGGGGATCAAGGGAATACAAAAGGTCAAAAGGCACAATGGGGGCATCTAGTGACGAAAAACCGGAACAACCCTGGCCAAATCCTGACAGTTTCCTTTATTATTTTCCACTAACCTGACCACCCCTTCCCTAATTGAAGTACACTAATGGACAACAACACGTAGGCTTCTACATCCAGTTTACACATACTACATACATTTTACGGACAAAATGTAAAAGTTTTTAATCCCATCCTTCAGCCACCCTCAATCCCTCCCATCAATCTCTAAAGACCATTCAGTTTGATTTCTATTTGCCATAGATTTTTAACTGTGCTGTTTCACAAAAGTTCTGACCCTACATACATTTTACGGACACAGTATATTTTACATTAGTTATCTTGTTGATTTTAGTCCATTCAACCCCTCCCATCTATCTCTTAACACTATACATTTTTTATTTATATTTCACCAAAATTCTGAACTTTTCCATTCTCATAGTTTCTACAGATTGTGAATTAAAGACAAACATTTTTGCTGAAAGTATTGACAGCAGTGTATTTGCAGAGTTATCTCCAGTTAAATGTTGCAATTCTTCAGCCATTCCTGGACCTGCGATCCAAAAACAAGCTCCAGTACCAAAACAGCTGAATCTTGCAGCTAAATCTGCAGAGCTGGGATAGTTGTATCCCCCATATACTGTGCATTCGGAAAGTATTCAGACCCCTTCCCTTTTTCCGTTACAGCCTTATTCTAAAATTAATTCAATAAAAAAATGTCCTCATCAATCTACACACAATACCCCATAATGACAAGGTGAAAACAGGTGAAAAAAAACGAAACAGAAATACAAGGCACACACCTTTCTATATAAGGTCTCTCAATTGACAGTGCATGTCAGAGCACAGGATTGTGTCGAGGCACAGATCTAGGGAAAAGAAACCTGGCACCATCCCTACAGGCATCTAAAGGACTCTCAGAACATGATAAACACGATTCTCTGGTCTGATGGAACCAAGATTGAACTATTTGGCCTGAATGCCAAGCTTCACGTCTGGAGGAAACCTGGCACCATCCCTATGGTGAAGCATGCTGGTGGCAGCATCATGCTGTGGGGATGTTTTCAGCGGCAGGGACTGGGAGACTAGTCAGGATCGAGGGAAAGATGAACGGAGCAAAGTGCAGAGAGATCCTTGATGAAAACCTGCAAAATCTCTTCCCAATTATTTTGCAATCTATATGGCACAGCTGTCAATTTTTTTGGTCCTTAAATTAAACTGGTATACTTTTTAATTCATCACAATTTTCTTTAACCAATTTTGGTTACTTTTTCCCCCTTCCACTTGCCTCTTCCATTTTCAAATCCAATCAAATATTATTTGTCACATGCGCAGAATACAACACGTGTAGACCTTGTTGTGAAATGCTTACTTACAAGCCCTTAACAAACAATGCAGTTTTAAGAAAATAAGTGTTAAGAAAAGTATTTACTAAATAAACCAAAGTAAAAAATAAAAGAGCATCAATAAAATAATGAGGCTATATACAGAGGGTACCTGTACCGAGTCAATGTGTGAGGGTACAGGTTAGTCAAGGTAATTGAGGTAATATTTACATGTAGGTAAAGGTAAAGTGGTTATACATAGATCATTAACAGTGAGTAGCAGATAGATAGGTAGCAGATAGAACAGTCTGTGACTATGGTGGCTTGTAGTCTTGTAGTCTTGTAGGGTTATATCCTTCCTGTTTGGCCCTGTCCGGGGGTGTCCTCGGATGGGGCCGCAGTGTCTCCTGACCCCTCCTGTCTCAGCCTCCAGTATTTATGCTGCAGTAGTTTGTGTCGGGGGGCTAGGGTCAGTTTGTTATATCTGGAGTACTTCTCCTGTCCTATTCGGTGTCCTGTGTGAATCTAAGTGTGCGTTCTCTAATTCTCTCCTTCTTTCTTTCTCTCTCTCGGAGGACCTGAGCCCTAGGACCATGCCCCAGGACTACCTGACATGATGGCTCCTTGCTGTCCCCAGTCCACCTGGCCATGCTGCTGCTCCAGTTTCAACTGTTCTGCCTTACTATTATTTGACCATGCTGGTCATTTATGAACATTTGAACATCTTGGCCATGTTCTGTTATAATCTCCACCCGGCACAGCCAGAAGAGGACTGGCCACCCCACATATGCTCTCTCTAATTCTCTCTTTCTTTCTCTCTCTCGGAGGACCTGAGCCCAAGGACCGTGCCCCAGGATGACCTGACATGATGACTCCTTGCTGTCCCCAGTCCACCTGACTGTGCTGCTGCTCCAGTTTCAACTGTTCTGCCTTGTTATTATTCGACCATGCTGGTCATTTATGAACATTTGAACATCTTGGCCATGTTCTGTTATAATCTCCACCCGGCACAGCCAGAAGAGAACTGGCAACCCCACATAGCCTGGTTCCTCTCTAGGTTTCTTCCTAGGTTTTGGCCTTTCTAGGGAGTTTTTCCTAGCCACCGTGCTTCTACACCTGCATTGCTTGCTGTTTGGGGTTTTAGGCTGGGTTTCTGTACAGCACTTTGAGATATCAGCTGATGTACGAAGGGCTATATAAATAAAATTTGATTGATTGATTGATTGATTGATTGATTGATTGATTGATAGTCTTTGGACATTTGTAGGGTCTTCCTCTGACACCACCGGGTATAGAGGTCCTGGATGGCAGGAAGCTTGGCCCCAGTGATGTACTGGGCTGTACGCACTACCCTCTGTAGCTCCTTGCGGTCAGAGGCCGAGCAGTTGCCATACCAGGCGGTGATGCAATCAGTCAGGATGCTCTCCTTGGTGCAGCTGTAGAACCGTTTGAGGATCTGAGGACCCATGCCAAATCGTTGTGTTGTTGCCTACCCTTGTGTGTTGTTGCCTACCCTTACCACCTGTGGGCAGCCCATCAGTAGATCCAGGATCAAGTTGCAGAAGGAGGTGTTTAGTCCCTGGGACCTTAGCTTAGTGAAGCTTTGAGGGCACTATGGTGCACTAAGAGCTTTGAGGGCACTAAGCACTTCATGGCTACAGACATGAGTGCTACAGTCACTCATTTAGGCAGGTTACCTTGGTGTTCTTGGGTACAGGGACTATGGTGGTCTGTTTAAAACATGTAGGTATTATAGACTCAGCCAGGGACAGGTTGAAAATGTCAGGGAAGGCACTCACTACGGCAAGCTTGATCACACAGTCATCCGGAACAGCTGGTGCTCTCATGCATTCTTCAGTGTTGCTTGCCTCGAAGCGCACATAGAAATCATTTAGCTCATCTTGTAGGCTTGTCTCACTGGGCAGCTCACACCTGGGCTTCCCTTTGTAGTCCGTAATAGTTTGCGAGCCCTGCCACATCCGACGAGCATCAGAGCCAGTGTAGTAGGATTCAATCTTAGTCCTTTATTTACGCTTTGCCTGTTTGATGGTTTGTCTGAGGGCATAGTGGGATTTCTTTTAAGCTTCCGGGTTAGAGTCCCCCTCCTTGAATGTGGCAGCTCTACCCTTAAGCTCAGAGCAGATGTTGCCTGTAATCCATGGCTTCTGGTTGGGGTATTACGTAGGGTCACTGTCGGGACAACGTCATCGATGCACTTACTGATGAAGCCGGTGACTGATGTGGTATACTTCTCTATGCCATCGAATGAGTCCCGGAATATTTTCCAGTCTGTGGCAGCAAAACAGCTCTGTAGTATAGCATCTGTGGTAATGCTGCAATTAGTTGGTTGTCATTTTGGGAAGAGCAGACATTTACATATATTTTTGTTAGCTGCATGTGTGACACAACTCCACCAGTCCTATTTATGATATAATTTACAAAGACTATACTTTAAAAAATATATATAATAATTATAGTATTTTTTTATCTATTTGGTATGTTTGAGTTTACCCATAATATTTGTCATATTATTTGTTTTGTATTTTCTGGTAGGTACAACCAATTTTCTATTGCTTTTTTGAAAATAGCGATATCTGTCCTTTCAGCAGGACAATAACCTAAAACACAAGGCCAAATCTTCACTGGAGTTGCTTACCAAGAAGACAGTGAATGTTCCTAAGTGGTCAAGTTACAGTTTTGACTTAAATCTACTTGAAAATCTCTGGCACGACCTGAAGATGGTTGTCTAGCAATGATCAACAACCAATTTGACAGAGCTTGAATATTTTCTTTTAGAATAATTGGCAAATGTTGCACAATCCAGGTGTGAAAAGCTCTTAGAGATTTTTCCAGAAAGACTCAGTTGTAATCATTGCCAAATTATTGACTCAAGGGTGTCAATACTTCTGTAAATGAAATATTTCTGTTTTTAATTTTCAACACATGTGTATAAAAAAAATCCTAAAACATGTTTTCACTTTGTCATTATGGAGTATTGTGTGTAGACGGGTGAGACCTTTTTATCAAGTTACATGTTATGCAGGCCACCATAGGAACTACAAACGAGAGAGGGCGGGGCTTACATTCACTTCCTGGAATGTCAAGGGTTTAAACGAACCAATTAAGTGGGGCAAGGTCCTAGCCCACTTGAAAGCACTCTCGTCTGATATTATATTTTTGCAAGAAACCCATCTGAAGAATAACTCTCATAGCAGACTTAAGTGTAGACTTAAGTGTAGGCGGGTGGGGCAAGTGTATCACTCTAACTTCTCTGCCAAAACGAGAGGCACAGCGATTCTGGTACGGAAAGGAATTCCCTTTCTACATAAAACCACTATTGCGGATAAAGAGGGTCGGTATGTGATCGCATTAGGAGAAATCCACTCTACCTCATTAACTCTACTAAATATCTATGGGCCAAACATTGACAACCCCTCTTTTTTCAAAAGAGTCCTTGCCCTGTTTCCAGATATCTCCCATACTAACCTGGTCATTGGAGGGGACCTTAACTGTGTGCTAGACCAATATTTGGATAGATCCTCTACCCAGCGAACCCCTACCTCCTATTCAAGCGAATTCTTGAATACCTACATAAAAAATTCAAACTTATTTGATATATGGAGGATCGCTAACCCTACGGGTAGGGAATACTCCTTTTACTCTCATGTTCACAAGGTTTACACTCGAATTGACTACTTTTTGTTGGATGCTAGACTACTCCCCTATACCTGTAATGTGAGGTATCATGATATTATAATCTCGGACCATAGTCCACTCAACTTCTCCCTGAGATTGGGTGACATTGTACCAAACGAGAGGGTCTGGAGGTTGAATCCTCAGCTCCTCACAGAACCAACATTCTGTGAATATCTTAAAGACCAAATTACATTTTTCACAGAGACCTCCCCAGCATTATTGTGGGAAACACTGAAGGCTTATCTGAGAGGCTGTATCATCTCCTTTCATGCTGCCAGGAGTAGGCAAAACAGAGGAAAACTGGAAGAACTAGAGGGACAAATTCACTTACTGGATAGGGAGAATGCTAGCCACCCATCTATGGAGAAACATAAAAAAATTACCTCTTTAAAATTTCTATATAATCAGATTCTCTCAGCTAATATTTTCTCTATGCCAAGCAAAAATATTTTGAGTTTGGTGACAAACCACACAAATTACTCACCAGACAACTTCGAAAAAATGTGAGTGACCGAATGATTCACAGGGTTAAATCTGCATCTGGGGAATTACTCTCTTCCCCCAAAGACATCAATGACAGATTCCGGCAGTTTTATGAGACTCTATATACATCTAAAGCGGATCCTAACCCCTTAATTATGCAAACATTTTTGGAGGACTGTAATCTTCCTGCCCTGAACCAGGAAGATTCTAACTTCCTGAATAAGGAAATATCTCTTGATGAAATTCGAGAAACAATTAAATCTCTAAAGAGTGGCAAGACCCCGGGCCCAGATGGATACCCTGGTGAATTCTATAAAACATTCAGCAACATGCTCTCTCCCTATCTGCACAAAATGTTCATTCAGGCCAATGAGGATGGAGCTCTCCTTTCTACTTTGGACGAAGCGTTCATTACAGTTATACATAAGAAGGGTAAAGATCCAGAAGAGGTAGGGTCATACAGACCCAATATCTCTCCTTAACCTGTTACTCCTCCCCCCTACTTTTTCGAACATTCTGTTAAAAATCGCGCAACATTTCAGCGCCCTGCTGATCATGCCAGGAATATAGTATATGCATATGATTAGTATGTGTGGATAGAAAACACTCAGACGTTTATACAACTGATCACTGAAAATGGAAATATATATCCATCCGCCACTTCAACCCATTGATAAAGGCGAACCACAATAAATGGGGCTGATGTTGCAATACCTACAGCTTCCACACGATGTCAACAGTCTTGTCATTTGCCTAGGCTTTGTTTCCTGGTCAAACGAAGAAGAGACAAGCCATTTGTTCAAGTCTCCGACCGGATATTTTGGTTGAGATTTACCCGGACATTATTTCCAGACGGACAGCTAAAGAATATACATCACCTCGTGATCAATTTGGTCGCTTATTAACGTGTACTAATACCTAAAGTTGCATTACAAAAGTATTTCGAAGTGTTTTGTAAAAGTTTATCGTCGACTTTTTAATTTTAAAAAATGACGTTACGTTATAAGACGCAATTTTTTTCGTTTATCACACAGTCTTCATAGATCGATATCTAGGCTATATATGGACCGATTTAATCTAAAAAAAAGACCCAATAGTGATTATGGGACATCTAGGAGTGCCAACAAAGAAGATGGTCAAAGGTAATGAATGTTTTATAATTTATTTGTGCGGTTTGTGTAGCGACGACTATGCTAATTATTTTGTTTACGTCCCCTGCGGGTCTTTTGGGGTGTTACATGCTATCAGATAATAGCTTCTCATGCTTTTGCCGAAAAGCATTTTAAAAATCTGACTTGTTGCCTGAATTCACAACGAGTGTAGCTTTAATTCAATACCCTGCATGTGTATTTTAATGAACGTTTGAGTTTTAACTAGTACTATTAGCATTTAGCGTAGCGCATTTGCATTTCCAGATGTCTAGATGGGACGCCTGCGTGTCAGGTACTAACCTCATTGCAACTCCCCTCCAAGTCTCCGACCACTGCCTTGTATCCTTTTCCCTCTCGCTCTCATCCAACACCTCCCACACTGCCCCTACTCGGATGGTATCGCGCCGTCCCAACCTTCGCTCTCTCTCCCCCCGCTACTCTCTCCTCTTCCATCCTATCATCTCTTCCCTCCGCTCAAACCTTCTCCCACCTATCTCCTGATTCTGCCTCCTCAACCCTCCTCTCCTCCCTCTCTGCATCCCTTGACTCTCTATGTCCCCTATCCTCCAGGCCGGCTCGGTCCTCCCCTCCCCGCTCCGTGGCTCGATGACTCATTGCGAGCTCACAGAACAGGGCTCCGGGCAGCCGAGCGGAAATGGAGGAAAACTCGCCTCCCTGCGGACCTGGCATCCTTTCACTCCCTCCTCTCTACATTTTCCTCCTCTGTCTCTGCTGCTAAAGCCACTTTCTACCACGCTAAATTCCAAGCATCTGCCTCTAACCCTAGGAAGCTCTTTGCCACCTTCTCCTCCCTCCTGAATCCTCCGCCCCCTCCCCCCCCCCCTCCTCCCTCTCTGCAGATGACTTCGTCAACCATTTTGAAAAGAAGGTCGACGACATCCGATCCTCGTTTGCTAAGTCAAACGACACCGCTGGTTCTGCTCACACTGCCCTACCCTGTGCTCTGACCTCTTTCTCCCTCTCTCTCCAGATGAAATCTCGCGTCTTGTGACGGCCGGCCGCCCAACAACCTGCCCGCTTGACCCTATCCCCTCCTCTCTTCTCCAGACCATTTCCGGAGACCTTCTCCCTTACCTCACCTCGCTCATCAACTCATCCCTGACCGTTCATTACGTCCCTTCCATCTTCAAGAGAGCGAGAGTTGCACCCCTTCTGAAAAAACCTACACTCGATCCCTCCGATGTCAACAATTACAGACCAGTATCCCTTCTTTCTTTTCTCTCCAAAACTCTTGAACGTGCCGTCCTTGGCCAGCTCTCCCGCTATCTCTCTCTGAATGACCTTCTTGATCCAAATCAGTCAGGTTTCAAGACTAGTCATTCAACTGAGACTGCTCTCCTCTGTATCACGGAGGCGCTCCGCACTGCTAAAGCTAACTCTCTCTCCTCTGCTCTCATCCTTCTAGATCTATCGGCTGCCTTCGATACTGTGAACCATCAGATCCTCCTCTCCACCCTCTCCGAGTTGGGCATCTCCGGCGCGGCCCACGCTTGGATTGCGTCCTACCTGACAGGTCGCTCCTACCAGGTGGCGTGGCGAGAATCTGTCTCCTCACCACGCGCTCTCACCACTGGTGTCCCCCAGGGCTCTGTTCTTGGCCCTCTCCTATTCTCGCTATACACCAAGTCACTTGGCTCTGTCATAACCTCACATGGTCTCTCTTATCATTGCTATGCAGACGACACACAATTAATCTTCTCCTTTCCCCCTTCTGATGACCAGGTGGCGAATCGCATCTCTGCATGTCTGGCAGACATATCAGTGTGGATGACGGATCACCACCTCAAGCTGAACCTCGGCAAGACGGAGCTGCTCTTCCTCCCGGGGAAGGACTGCCCGTTCCATGATCTCGCCATCACGGTTGACAACTCCATTGTGTCCTCCTCCCAGAGCGCCAAGAACCTTGGCGTGATCCTGGACAACACCCTGTCGTTCTCAACTAACATCAAGGCGGTGGCCCGTTCCTGTAGGTTCATGCTCTACAACATCCGCAGAGTACGACCCTGCCTCACACAGGAAGCGGCGCAGGTCCTAATCCAGGCACTAGTCATCTCCCGTCTGGATTACTGCAACTCGCTGTTGGCTGGGCTCCCTGCCTGTGCCATTAAACCCCTTCAACTCATCCAGAACGCCGCAGCCCGTCTGGTGTTCAACCTTCCCAAGTTCTCTCACGTCACCCCGCTCCTCCGTTCTCTCCACTGGCTTCCAGTTGAAGCTCGCATCCGCTACAAGACCATGGTGCTCTGATCAGGCCCTACACCCAAACAAGGGCACTGCGTTCATCCACCTCTGGCCTGCTCGCCTCCCTACCACTGAGGAAGTACAGCTCCCGCTCAGCCCAGTCAAAACTGTTCGCTGCCCTGGCCCCCCAATGGTGGAACAAACTCCTCACGACGCCAGGACAGCGGAGTCAATCACCACCTTCCGGAGACACCTGAAACCCCACCTCTTTAAGGAATACCTAGGATAGGTTAAGTAATCCCTCTCACCCCACCCCCCTAAGTTTTAGATGCACTATTGTTAAGTGACTGTCCCACTGGATGTCATAAGGTGAATGCACCAATTTGTAAGTCGCTCTGGATAAGAGCGTCTGCTAAATGACTTAAATGTAAATGTAAATGTAGGTAGGAGCAAGAGGTTAATACAGACCAAAAGATTTTAGCAAAAACTCTGGTTAACAGGTTTAGCACTTTAATTGGCAAATTGGTCCATTCGGATCAGACCGGCTTTATCCCCAACAGAAACTCATTCTTCAATCTCAGGCGCCTCTTCAATATTATGTATTGTCAGAGGTTACCCAACGTGGACCTTGCCATCATATCCCTTGACGCCGAAAAGGCCTTTGACCAAGTTGAGTGGCCCTATCTATTCAAGGTCCTACAGAAATGTAATATTGGAGATAGGTTCATAAATTGGATCCAGCTTTTATATAGGAACCCCTGTGCCAGAATACTCACTAACCAATCATTGTCGCCCCGATTTAACCTCAACAGGGGAACAAGGCAGGGTTGTGCGCTGTCGCCAATGCTCTTCGCCCTAATTATCGAACCGCTCGCTCAGACGATTAGATCTCATGCAGCAATACACGGCTATAATACTAAAGATACTCTAAATAAGATCTCCCTATACGCAGATGACATCCTCCTCTATGTAACAGAACCCCAGGCTAGTATCCCAGCTATTCTTGATGTGATCAATTTGTTTGGTACCTTCTCGGGATACAGAATAAATTGGAACAAGAGTGAATTAATGCCCATACGGTCACAGAATACCTCCTGGCTAGAACAGCTCCCATTTAAGTTATCTTCAGAAAAATTTACCTCCCTAGGAATTGTAGTTGCCCAACAATACTCCTTACTATTTAAAGAGAATTTCCCCTCTCTGATACAAAAACTCAAAGCAAACATACTATTTTGGAAAACTCTCCCAATTTCTCTGCTCGGAAGAATTAATGCCATTAAAATGGTCTTCCTCCCACAACTGCTCTACCTATATCAGAACATCCCAGTATTCATACCTAAATCCTTTCATAAACAACTGGACTCAATAATCAATCCTTTCGTCTGGGATTATAAAACACACAGGATAGGTAAAAAACACCTCCGTAAATCCAAGATTGAAGGAGGATTGTCTCTCCCAAATGTTATATTTTATTACTGGGCCGCTAACCTCCGCATTGTTACGTTTCTGTTGGATGACGTACTCCCGGCACCCAGCTGGCTTAGTATGGAGCGTGAGGAGTGTCACCCCTTCTCTATTGGCGCTGTGATGTTGTTGCCTGTCAATCTGGAGATGTCACTTTATTGTAACAATCCTATTATACAAAGCACAGTCCGAATCTGGAAGCAAATTAAAAGTCCACTTTGAGTTTAGACCAATGTCATTCATGCTCCCTGTCGCCAGGAATCCCTCCTTTGCTCCTTCTAACCTTGATAACACCTTTGAGCGATGGGGAGAGTTGGGGATAAGTACCATAGGGGATTTATACATAGAAGGGACCTTTGCTTCCTTTGAGTTGCTGAGGGAAACTTATAATCTTCCCAGAAGTAATTTTTTCAGATACCTACAAATTAGAGACTACGTTAGAAAACACCTCCCACCATTTGGGAATAAACCTTCCATGTTTGACGGATGCATAAAAATATGCCCCACCTCAGATAAACTGATATCGCGTCTATATGATGCTTTTCAATCTGTTAGCACACCTTCTACTGATGCCATCAAGGCAAAATGGGAGGAAGAACTAGGGACTGACATCTCGGTGGCAGACTGGGAAAAGAGCTTGGAGTATATCCACACATGCTCCATTAATTCCAGACATCGTCTCATACAATTCAAGGTATTACACAGATTACACTATTCCAAAACTAAACTGCATAGGATATTTCCTGACACATCCCCTACATGTGATAAATGTCAGGCTACGCAGGGTACACTACTCCACTGCTTTGCCCTATGCTCTAGCTTGCATGGTTATTGGTGTGGAATTTTAGGATCCTCTCTGAAATTTTGGGGACTTCAATAGATCCAGACCCGCTTCTGATAATCCTGGGAGTATCTGAGTCCCTAAACGGATTAACAAACCCTCAAAAACAACTAATCTCGTATGGTCTCATCTCGGCAAAAAAACGAATCTTATTGTTTTGGAAAAGAAGGGAAGCACCCTCTACCAAATTATGGCTCAGTGAATTGGCAAACACTGTACACTTAGAAAGAATTAGATATATTCTGAACAATAAATGATCAACATTTGATCAAATCTGGCAGCCTTTCCTCTCCTACTTGGACGAGTCGGCGCTGTGAATTTGTACTTATTAACGCACTCTCAATTGTAATATTTTAATCTACCTTTGGGCAGCATGTGCTGACTGGCCCTGCCACCCGAGCAGTTGGGAGGGGGGGGGATAGGGGATGGGGGGTGATAGGGGGGACATCTTCCCTCTTTCTTTCTACGTGTCCTTGTTTTGTATGTCGTGTTTTGTATTATTTGTTCTGCACCCAGAACTCTGGGTCTTGTTGTTCCTGTATGCTCTTTTATGTTTAGATAAGAATTGTATACCTGTCATGTATACCTATACACCATTCTTGTGTGTGTTTAATAAAAATATTTGAAACAGAAAATATTCATATTCATGAAATCACAAATGCAATATTGCAAAACACAGCTTAGCCTTTTGTTAATCCACCTGTCGTCTCAGATTTTTTTATTATGCTTTACAGCGAAAGCAATACAAGCGTTTGTGTAAGTTTATCGATCGCTCGACAAAACAATAAGTACACTTAGCATCAGGTAACTTGGTCACGAAAATCAGAAAAGCAATCAAATTAATCGTTTACCTTTGATGATCTTCAGATGTTTTCACTCACGAGACTCCCAGTTAGACAACAAATGTTCCTTTTGTTCCATAAAGATATTTTTTATATCCAAATACCTCCGTTAGTTTGGTGCGTTATGCCCAGGAATCCACCGGAAAGAGCGGTCACAACAACGCAGACAAAAATTCCAAATTATATCCATAATGTCCACAGAAACATGTCAAACGTGTTTTATAATCAATCCTCTGGGTGTTTTTCAAATATCTATTTAATAATATATAAACCGGGACAGTTGGCTTTTCACAAGGACCGGGAGTAACAATGGCCGCCTTTCTCTTTTGTGCACAACTCACAACTCAGAGCCCCCACCTATCCACTTATGCAATGTGGCTGTTCATGAGCATTATAATAATGCCTGAAACTATGTCTAAAGGCTGTTGACACCAACCTGTTAAGGATACCCCCCCACTTTGTGCAATTTCCGCCTGAAGACATACCCTATTCTAACAGCCTGTAGCTCAGGCCCAGAAGCAAGGATATGCATATTCTTGTTACCATTTGATTAAAAACACTCTGAAGTTTGTGTAAATGTGAATTGAATGTAGGAGAATATAACACAATAGATCTGGTAGAAGAAAATACAAGGAAATAAACAAGCGTTTTTCAGTTATTTTATTGTTGTAGCATATTTAAAATCAACTAGAACATCAACATATTCAGTTATGATACTCTGGATACTTTTACATGAGAGAATAACCAGGCAACAGTATTTCCCCAAAGTTTCAGACAGATGCCTCTAGGAATGAGTGAGGTACATGCCATTGGGTATGTAGTCACCCAGGTGTCCCTCACAAGTTTCCCAAATGTACCCAAGTGGCCGAATTGGTACATGGGTACATTGCTGAAAATAACTATATACAAAATGTTAAAAAAATATTCACACATACCCGGAAACATATATTTTGGAAAATTGAAGAAAAAAATGAACATTTCCAAAATGTTTCGGTTAGGCTATAGAAATGGATTATATGAACAAAACAACTCTTTATTGTTTCGTGGTGACCTTTACTGTTGCCAAAAGAAGAAGATATTCAAAGGTAATTGATGAATTTTAGTGCAATTTTTGACTTTTGTGAAAAATGTACTTTGCTGTAACTTACCCAATGTGTTGTCTACTGATCAATAAGCGGATTGGCTGGAATTGTTTTTTGAAATCTGACATAGTGACTGGATTAGCAAGAGGTTTAGCTTTCATTTGGTGTGCTGCATTTCTGATTTAATTGAAGTTAAATATTTTTGATAATTACATATTAGGCAATTTATGTAGAAACGTTCCCAACTGGGAACGGGTTTCCCCAACAGGAAGCCATAGAAAAAGGAATCTGGTTGATATCCCTTTAAATGGGCAATAGGGATGCATTAGAATAGAGAGGTTTCAAAAACAGGGGCACTTCCTGATTGGATTTTCCTCAGGTTTTAGCCTGCAATATCAGTTCTGTTTAACACACAGACAAAATGTTGACCGCTTTGGAAACATTAGAGTGTTTTCTATCCCAATCCGTCAATTATATGCATATTCTAGCATCTGGTCCTGAAAAATAGGCCGTTTACTTTGGGAACGTTATTTTTCCAAACATAAAAATAGTGCCCCCGAGCTTCAAGAGGATGTACAACCAGTGGAAAAAATAACCACCTATACCCCACACACAGAGACGCATACAAAGCTCTCCCTCGCCCTCCATTTGGAAAATCTGACCATAATTCTATCCTCCTGATTCCTGCTTACAAGCAAAAAGTAAAGCAGGAAGCACCAGTGACTAGATCAATAAAAAAATGGTCAGATGAAGCAGATGCAAAGCTACAGCAATATTTTCCTAGCACAGACTGGAATATGTTCCGGTATTCCTCTGATGGCATTGAGGAGTACATCACATCAGTCATTGGCTTCATCAATAAGTGCATTGATGACATCGTCCCCACAGTGACCGAACGTACATACCCCTAACCCGGAAGCTTATAAGAAATCCTACTATGACCTACGACGAACCATCAAACAAGCAAAGCGTCAATACAGGACTAAGATCAAATTGTATTACACTGGCTCTGACGCTCGTCGGATGTGGCGGGGCTTGCAAACCATTACAGACTACAAAGCAAAGCACTGCCAAGAGCTTCCCAGTGACACAAGCCTACCAAATGAGCTAAACTACTTCTATGCTCGCTTCGAGGCAAATAACACTGAAACATGCATGAGCGCACCAGCTGTTGCAGAAGACTGTGTGATCACGCTCTCCGCAGTAAGACCTTTAAACAGGTCAACATTCACAAGGCCGCAGTGCCAGACATATTACCAGCACGTGCACCTACGAGCATGCGCTGACCAACTGGCTTCCCCTGTCCGAGTCTGTAATACAAACATGTTTTAAGCAGACCACCATAGTCCCTGTGCCCAAGAACACTAAGGTAACCTACCTAAATGACTACCAACCCGTAGCACTCACGTCTGTAGCCATGAAGTACTTTGAAATGGCTCACATCAATACCATCATCTCAGAAACCCTAGACCCACTCCAATTTGCATACCGCCCCAACAGATCCACAGACGATGCAATCTCTATTGCACTCCACACTGCCCTTTCCCACCTGGACAAAAGGAACCCCTATGTGAGAATGCTATTCTACAGCTCAGCGTTCAACACCATAGTGCCCTCAAAGCTCATCAATAAGCTAAGGATCCTGGGACTAAACATCTCCCTCTGCAACTGGATCCTGGACTTCCTTACGGGCCACCCCCAGGTGGTAAGGGTAGGTAACAACACATAAGCCACGCTGATCCTCAACACAGGGGCCCCTCAGGGATGTGTGCTCAGTCCCCTCCTGTACTCCCTGTTCACTCATGACTGCACGGCCAGACACAAATCCACCACAATCATTGAATTTGCCAATGACACAACAGTGGTATGCCTGATCACCGACAATGACGAGACAGCCTATAGGGAGGAGGTCAGAGACCTGGCAGTGTGGTGCCAGGACAACAACCTCTCCCTCAATGTGATCAAGACAAAGGAGATGATTGTGGACTACAGGAAAAAGAGGACCAAGCATGCCCCCATTCTAATCAATGAGGCTGCAGTGGAGCAGGTTTGGAGCAGGTTGAGATTTTCAAGTTCCTTGGTGTCCACATCACCAACAAATGAACATGGTCCAAGCACACCAAGACAGTCGTGAAGCGGGCATGACAAAACCTACTCCTTCTCAGGAGACTGAAAAGATTTGGCATGTGTCCTCAGATCCTCAAAAGGTTCTACAGCTGCACCTTCGAGAACATCCTGACTGGTTTCATCACTGCCTGGTATGGCAACTGCTCGGCCTCTGACATCAAGGCACTACAGAGGGTAGTGCGTACGGTCCAGTACATCACTGGGGCTAAGCTGCCGGCCATCCAGGACCTCTATACCAGGCGGTGTCAGAGGAAGGCCCTAAAAATTGTCAGAGACCCCAGCCACCGTAGTCATAGACTGTTCCCCTTGCTACCGCACGGCAAACAGTACCAGAGCACCAAGTCTAGGTCCAAGAGGCTTCTAAACAGCTTCTACCCCCAAGCCATAAGACTCCTGAACATCTAATCAAATGGCTACCCAGACTATGTGCACTGTCCCCCCCCACAATCAATAGAATCAATAGAATAGTTACAAGTACAAACCCTGCCCATCTGACAGACTAGAACAAATGCTAAAAGTATTTGAAATATTTCAAATAGTCTTTGAACCCAGGTGCTCGGCTACAGTAGCGCTGCTAGCCTGTGGCTACTTCACATAAGCCTGTCTCTTACAATACCTGAGCAGTACAGTCATGTTGTGAGCTTGTGAGGTTGAACTTGGGTGTTGGACAAAGAATCAGTGGGCTAGAAAAAGTGCAATTTCTGTCATTTTTTCGTGTTGATCATGTCCTCTTGCCGAGCTCTCAATCGTTTGCATGATTAATGAGCATGATTGGCCTTTGATTTGTGCAACAGATATGCAATACAATTATGCATATACAGTATCAAATGGGATTCTTTTGTTAGTTTGAAATAGCACCCAAGATTGCAGTCTTAACATTTCTTCTGTGTCCTAATGCTCAGTCATATAGTGGATTCTCATGGATTTATCTGGTATGGACGCCTGTTGGCAGTTGTTGAAAATAATCAGTCCTGGGCTTCTGAAAAAGTTGTATCTTCTTCTGCCTGTTCCATCCGTGTAACGAGATGAGTGGGGGTAAAGGATTTCCATAATCCTCAGCAGTATTAGAGACATGCTCTGTGTCCCAACTAGTACCCGATTCCCTATATAGGGCATTACTTTTGGCTAGAGCCTTATGGGCCCTGATCCAATGTAGTACACTACACTCTTAGAAAAAAAGGTTCCAAAACGGTTCTTCAGTTGTCCCCATAGGAAAACTCATTTTGGTTCCTGGTAGAACCGTTTTTGGTTTCAGATAGAACCCTTTTGGGTTCCGTGTAGAACCCTCTATGGAAAGGGTTCTCCTTGGAATCCAAAAGGGTTCTACCTGGAACCCAAAATGGTTCTTCAAAGGGTTCTCATATGAGGACAGCCGAAGAACCCTTTTAGGTTCTAGATAGCACCTTTTTTTCTAAGAGTGTACAGTACATAGGGAAAATGGTGTCATTTGGGATACAGATAGACTCAGCAGTGGATTGGATCCATCGAGAGCAGGCTCCTTTTTTCTGCAGCCAGAGAAACCCTTCTTCCTCACTGACTGCAGGTATATTTATGGTCCAAAATACACACAGTCGGTCGCACACACACATCCCACCCCCACCGTGCTCCCCCCTGACTCGCCATCTCACAGCAGCTGTCTGCTGTTGATGGCTCACGATAACCAGTAAAAAGATCCCAGTGTTTTTATAGCACAATTTATATTCATGCATCTGGCTGTTCCAGTTCAAATGTCCAGTACTGTATGATGAAAACAGGACCAACACAACAAACACCTTTTATGATATGCCCGACTGAAAAACATATTTATGTTATTTTGACAGGGAAGAAATCAGATGGGATACATGCAGGTGAGAAAAACAGAGAAAAGGGCAGGCTTTGAACCACAGTCACCAGCGTGGAATCATAGATGTTATATATGCCAGGAGAGGTACCACTCAACCACTCCTCTCCACATGCTTTGCCCTTTTGAGATGTGCGATTCATATGATTCACCCCATCATCTACATTTGACATTTTAGTCATTTAGCAGACACTCTTAGCCAGAGTGCCTTACTGTTAGTGCATTCATCTTAATATAGCTAGGGGGGTCTACCACATATCGTAGTCGTATTAAGTAAACTTTTTCTCAATAAAGAAGTTATCAGCAAAGTCAAGGCTAGTAGGGAAAGATAAGCCCGGGTTTATGGGGCGGCAGGTAGTTTAGTGGTTAGAGCTTTGGGCCAGTAACTGAAAGGTTGCTGGATTGAATCCCTGAGCTCACAAGGTAAAAATCTGTTCTTCTGCCCCTGAACAAGTCAGTTAACCCACTGTTCCCTGGTAGGCTGTCATTGTAAATAAATAATTATTCTTAACTGACTTGTGTTGTTAAATGGGGGTGGAAGAACAGGGTTTGAGCATAGCCTGAAGGTAGGGATGGGTAGTTTCATTTGCTGCTCTGTAGGCAAGCACCAGGGTAATTGCATGAGTAATGTCTACTGATTACACTATATCCCTAAAGGTCACGGTCATCTGTGGGTGTCCAAGCAGTTAACAGTGGGTGCCTTCCACTTCTAAAGGTGCTGGCCCAACCTGGCAGCCTGAAAGTCCTTGACACTGCTGAGACAAGTGCTGCAAGTGGGTTGGTTGGTAGCTTCCATTTCAAGAGGAAATGTGGGCCCTCCTAAGTGCACAAAAAAAAACCTAGATCTATGACAACGTAATAACATTATTCATGAATCATTGATTGAATTAGAAGAAAATGCTCATTAGAACTAATGAATAATTAAATGACCATTAAAAAGTAAGATGTTTGGGCATGGATCTGTTTTATGGCTAATTTAATCTGTGTGATAAGGAAATGTAGTTGAAATAACTTTATTCCTTAGGATATATTCCCCATACTGCTTGCTTTGCAAATGATCCTCCCAAGTCACCAGCTGATAAAATCTTTACGGAGGGGGGCATATTGGGATTAGGTTAACATGTGCAGTAAAACCTATTCAGCTCAATCGCGACAATCCAGCAAGAACCAGCCAAGCCAAAAATCACATACAAGATGGCTCTCTGAATGTGGAGATACCAGACCGAGATTGTGTGCGTGTGTTTTTGTTGTTGTTGTTGTGTACCTGATGCTATACCTGGCTGTATTGTCTGGTTTCATACAGCTGTTTTTCACACCTGCAACCGTGTAGACGTGACAGCCCAACACAAGGTAAATTGGTGTCACTGGCGTCACTGGTCTTCTAGTGTAGGACCAGTCAGTCAAGCTCAATTCCCTCAAGTCCTGGTGGCTGGGTGATGTAATGATGGAGTTGGCTAAAGACTCTGTTCTTAATGATTAACCTGTCCCATCCACTGAAATGTGATTGAACTACAACCATTATATGAGTTATACCCTGTATTATGTAACCGATCAACTGGGCTCAATATTTGGAATGACTAAGAGTAAATAATACTGAGGACTGAGTGTCTGCCCCACTGAACATTGCTTGAACAACAGCCGACTACTGGACACAGCAGAATGTTCTAGGATAAAAAAGAAGATTGTGTCATCTTGGCCGGTTATTGCCAATATGGTGAATTTGTATGAGGAAAAGGTTAATGATTCTCCCGGCACAGTGTGAGGACACTATCAAATGCATACACTGCCATTGTTCTCCTTGTTCTCTCATCATTCTCATGGCTCACAGAACATACAGTTGAAGTTGGGAATATGCATACACTCAGGTTGGAGTCATTAAAACTTGTTTTTTAACCACTCCGCACATTTCTTGTCAACAAACTATAGTTTTGGCAAGTCGGTTAGGACATCGACTTTGTGCATGACACAAGTAATGTTTCCAACAATTGTTTACAGACAGATTATTTCACTTATAATTCACTGTATCACAATTCCAGTGGGTCAGAAGTGTACATACACTAAGTTGACTGTGCCTTTAAACAGCTTGCCTTTAAACAACTGTGCCTTTAAACAAGTGAAATAATCTGTCTGTAAACAATTATTGGAAAAATGACTTGTGTCATGCATGAAGTAGATGTCCTAACCGACTTGCCAAAACTCTAGTTTGTTAACAAGAAATGTGTGGAGTGGTTGAAAAACGAGTTTTAATGACTCCAACCTAAGTGTATGCATAAGTGTATGCAAACTTCCGACTTCAACTGTATGTGACAGAGGGGACAGTTAAGAAGCTTTTACTAGCACAAGTCATTTGATGCCCAATCGATGGAAAATGAGTTGCAACAGCAGCTCCAAATGAGAGGGGTCGCAGGCCTAAAGTGGGTTGCACTATGATGGTGCAGATGTCATGAGTGGGTCCAAAGGAGGTTTGCGAGCACATTTCAGAGTGCTTCATCCGGAGGCAACTCGTGTACATGGCTATGCTCATGAGCTTCATTTGGTGTTGTGTCATACTTGCAGGGCTATTCCGGAGGCTGCTGAGTTTTTCAATTTCTTGGAGAATGTGTATTCGTTTTTCAGTACATCCCGAGTTAACCACCACAAGTTCAAACTTGGAATAGCATCAGCTGAACTTGTACAGCTCTCAAACACTCGCTGGGCATGCCAGCTGCGGTCCATAAATGCAGTCCTGGACACTTTAACTGCTATTGTTTGATTGTCTATCTGCCATTGGATCCCCCGTGGCTGTTGGTCTGAGAGCAAAGCTTCATATGTTCTCCACCTTGTATCTGCTACTGATGTTTCAGTCTCATCTTTCTATAACTGAGGGACGGTGGCACAAGTTCCTCCAGAAAGAGACGGTAGACCTGGCAGAAGCTTGTTCCGGCAAACAAGCTGTATGTGACACAACTGATAGGCAAACGTGCAGATGCATTTGCCACAGAACTTTATGACAGAACCAAAGCACTCTGTGAAATTCACAATATTCCAGAGGCAGATGCAGCAAGAAGTAGCAAACAAAGAAAAATGGGAGATTTTGTGGTGGAGACCTCCTTGGGTTTAGGTACAGAATTGTCATGTTCCCAAGCAATGAGAACAGAGTTCTTGCTCCCCTGCTTGGACGAGATGGATTCCCGACTGTAGATGCAGGTCGGCTCAAAGGCATACAGGCACGCAAACCCAACGCAAAAAAAACAACCTAGATACATCATGCTTAACTGAGTTTACCGAGCACTACGGTATTGATGTTAAAACACAAGAGATGTTGGGGGCCAGAAACTTTCTTGCTCAGAAAAGAGAGGCTGGACGTCCTCCCAAAGATTTGCTTGCTGTGTATAACCTACTGGATGATGATGTGTTTCCTTCTCTGAAGGAAATCATTCAGGTTTCCCTCACAATTCCTGTGATCATCTGCTCCTGTGAGAGGTCCTTTAGTGCACTGCGCCGGCTGCACTCCTGGTTGCGTAAGACAATGGGTCAGAAAAGGCTTGCAAGTCTTGCAGCCATGTTCATTGAGGGTGAAGTGTTTGGGCCACTAAGCTACAATAGTGTCATTGACCGCTTTGCCACCTTTAAAAATAGGAGGTCACTTTGATGTGTCCACCCACAAACTAAGCATCAAATGAGAGAAGCAGGAGGAGCAGTTCCTTAATAGAGGTTATATTATTTTTTATCAGATTTTATTCCTAATTATTTTTCAGTTTTTTAAATTTTATTTATCTCATTAGTTGAATTTTGTTTTGCCCCTTTGTGGATGATACTGTTTTTTCCTAATGCTATAACATGACCTGCATCTCTCTCCTCTTCTCTCTCTCTCTCTCTCTCTCTCTCTCTCTCTCTCTCAAAACAAAATCCAAAAGTATGTTTGGCTACATAGTACAGCCATTTTTGTGCCTTTTGTTGTTGGATGGATGGATGGGGACAGAGTGGACTTTAATTTCTTTGGAGAGAATTTTAGTATGTCATATTAGATCAGTGTCTAACACAATGTAACATCTGCTTCCAACTCACTCTCTCAAACACGTACAGTGCCTTGCGAAAGTATTCGGCCCCCTTGAACTTTGCGACCTTTTGCCACATTACAGGCTTCAAACATAAAGATATAAAACTGTATTTTTTTGTGAAGAATCAACAAAAAGTGGGACACAATCATGAAGTGGAACGACATTTATTGGATATTTCAAACTTTTTTAACAAATCAAAAACTGAAAAATTGGGCGTGCAAAATTATTCAGCCCCCTTAAGGTAATACTTTGTAGTGCCACCTTTTGCTGCGATTACAGCTGTAAGTCGCTTGGGGTATGTCTCTATCAGTTTTGCACATCGAGAGACTGACATTTTTTCCCATTCCTCCTTGCAAAACAACTCGAGCTCAGTGAGGTTGGATGGAAAGCATTTGTGAACAGCAGTTTTCAGTTCTTTCCACAGATTCTCGATTGGATTCAGGTCTGGGCTTTGACTTGGCCATTCTAACACCTGGATATGTTTATTTTTTAACCATTCCATTGTAGATTTTGCTTTATGTTTGGGATCATTGTCTTGTTGGAAGACAAATCTCCGTCCCAGTCTCAGGTCTTTTGCAGACTCCATCAGGTTTTCTTCCAGAATGGTCCTGTATTTGGCTCCATCCATCTTTCCATCAATTTTAACCATCTTCCCTGTCCCTGCTGAAGAAAAGCAGGCCCAAACCATGATGCTGCCACCACCATGTTTGACAGTGGGGATGGTGTGTTCAGGGTGATGAGCTGTGTTGCTTTTACGCCAAACATAACGTTTTGCATTGTTGCCAAAAAGTTCAATTTTGGTTTCATCTGACCAGAGCACCTTCTTCCACATGTTTGGTGTGTCTCCCAGGTGGCTTGTGGCAAACTTTAAACAACACTTTGTATGGATATCTGTAAGAAATGGCTTTCTTCTTGCCACTCTTCCATAAAGGCCAGATTTGTGCAATATACGACTGATTGTTGTCCTATGGACAGAGTCTCCCACCTCAGCTGTAGATCTCTGCAGTTCATCCAGAGTGATCATGGGCCTCTTGGCTGCATCTCTGATCAGTCTTCTCCTTGTATGAGCTGAAAGTTTAGAGGGACGGCCAGGTCTTGGTAGATTTGCAGTGGTCTGATACTCCTTCCATTTCAATATTATCGCTTGCACAGTGCTCCTTGGGATGTTTAAAGCTTGGTAAATCTTTTTGTATTCAAATCCGGCTTTAAACTTCTTCACAACAGTATCTCAGACCTGCCTGGTGTGTTCCTTGTTCTTCATGATGCTCTCTGCGCTTTTAACGGACCTCTGAGACTATCACAGTGCAGGTGCATTTATACGGAGACTTGATTACACACAGGTGGATTGTATTTATCATCATTAGTCATTTAGGTCAACATTGGATCATTCAGAGATCTTCACTGAACTTCTGGAGAGAGTTTGCTGCACTGAAAGTAAAGGGGCTGAATAATTTTGCACGCCCATTTTTCAGTTTTTGATTTGTTAAAAAAGTTTGAAATATCCAATAAATGTTGTTCCACTTCATGATAGTGTCCCACTTGTTGTTGATTCTTCACAAAAAAATACAGTTTTATATCTTTATGTTTGAAGCCTGAAATGTGACAAAAGGTTGCAAAGTTCAAGGGGGCCGAATACTTTCGCAAGGCACTGTAGATCCTCTGAAGACAGCTCACTCTCCAGATCCCAATCACCTGAATTCTGATCACCTGTTCACACACCTGTATGTCATTATAACACACTATTCAGTTCCATTCTTTGCACCACATCATTGTGAGGTATTGTTTCTTTGTGACACACTTCTATTCAGAGCTCTGTCTTTCCCGTAATGTAATCCTCCCGTGTATGATAGTTTTGGCCTGCGTCATTAATGACACCTTTTGCCTATTCCCTGCTTGTACTTTAGCCTGTTGGATTTCCTGTTATCAACCTATTGCCTGATCTCCTGGATGACATTACTAGCGTTTTCCCTGCCTGTACTGTTGCCTTTTTGGACCTTCTGCCTGTCCCTGGGCCCAGCTACCTGCCTCCTCCTGTGGTCCTTTACCAATAAACATCTCCTGCACCCTGCACTTGAAACCAGCTCTGTCTCCCATCGTGTTCATTACACACAAACTATGAGACGGGTATACTTTTAGCCAACCTTGACCAAAAATAATCTTATTTTGATAGATTTTACACCTATTGTAACTTTAAAAATATATGATGAAAAGACGTTTGGGGAGTATGCCCAGTCCCCCTTAAAACCTCTTATGGATCATGTGCATTTTTGCAGCTTTTTGCGCAACATTTCAAAGTCCTGCTACTCATGCCAGGAATATAGTATATGCAAATGATAAGTATGTGTGTATAGAAAACACTCTGAAGTCTCTAAAACTGGTTAAATCGTGTCTGTGGCTTTAACACAATGTCTTTAGGAGTAAAAATCCCTCGAAAAACTGTTCTCCAAAAACACAAAAAATATATTAATCCGCCAGTCAATGTATTGTTTAAGGCGACTGCAAATACATGAAGTTGTTATGTAAAAGCCTACATCTTCCACATGATGTCGCCAGTGCTGGCATTCCGAGCAGACTTGATCCTTGGTTGTATGACGTTTTACCCTTTCCTGTTTCAGTCTCTCAACAGGATGTTATTAAAATGTAAAAGATGGCCGCTGATTTCTAGACTAGCTGCTATCGAATACAGATCGCCCCGTGATGAATTGTATAGATTATTAACGTTTATTAATACCTAAAGTTGGTTTAGAAAAGTAGTTTGAAGTGTTTTGTAAAAGTATATAGGCACCTTTTGTCATTTTAAAAAGTGACGTTGCGTCTTGTAAAAGGGAATATTCCTGGAACAGACCGGTCTTCAGAAAATGACATTTTGGCTATACAATAACGGATTTAATCGGGAAAAAGACCCAATTGTGATGTTTATGGGATATATAGGAGTGCCAAGAAAGAAGCTCATCAAAGGTAATGAATATTTTATATTTTATTTCTGCATTTTGGGTAGCGCCGGCTACCGCAAAATCTGTCATTTTAGATGAAGTTCCAGTACTTTGGGGGTGCATGCTATCAGATAATAGCTTCTCATGCTTTCGCCGAAAAGCATTTTACAAATCTGACTCGGTGGCTAGATTCACAACGAGTGTAGCTTTAATTCAGTACCTTGTATGTGTGTTTTAATGAAAGTTTGATTTTATCGAAAACTATGTGGCGCTCTTGAAATTTCCGCTGATTTGATCCCTGCAGAGGGAGCTAGTCCCTAACAAGTTTTTAAAACTTCTTGGATATAGGGGGCGCGATTTTAATTTTTGGATGAAAAACTTTCCAGTTTTAAACAAGATATTTTGTCATGGAAAGATGCTCGACTATGCATATACAGTGCCTTGCTAAAGTATTCGGCCCCCTTGAACTTTCCGACCTTTTGCCACATTTCAGGTTTCAAACATAAAGATATAAAGAAAACACTCTGACGTTTCCAAAACTGCAAAGATATTGTCTGTGAGTGCCACAGAACTGATGTTACAGAAAAAACCCAGATAAAAATCCAATCAGGAAGTGCCGCATTTTTTTAAACCACCTCATGCCAATGACTCCTTATATGTCTGTGAAGGAGCTAGGAGTCAGCTTACGTTTTCCACGTTTTCCCCAAGGTGTCTGCAGCATTGTGACGTATTTGTAGGCATATCATTGGAAGATTGACCATAAGAGACTACACCTAACAGGTGGTCGCTTAGGGTCTTCCGTCGCAATTTTTGCGTATTCTCCAGCTGCAGTATTTTTCAGTTTGCTTCTGATGAGAAGCCAACTGCCACCACTGATAGATTATCGAATAGATACGTGAAAAACACATTGAGGATTGATTCTAAACAACGTTTGCCATGTTTCTGTCGATATTATGGAGCTAATTTGGAAAAAAGTTTGACGTTGTAAGTGACTGCATTTTCTGGTATTTTTCTTAGCCAAACGTGATGAACAAAACAGAGCTATTTCATCTACACAAATAATATTTTTGGAAAAAATGAACATTTGCTATCTAACTAAGAGTCTCGTCATTGAAAACACCCGAAGTACTTCAAAGGTAAATTATTTTATTTGAATGCTTTTCTTGTTTTTGTGAAAATGTTGCCTGCTGAATGCTAGGCTTAATGCTATGCTAGGCTATCAATACTCTTACACAAATGCTTGTGAAGCTTTGGTTGAAAAGCATATTTTGAAAATCTGAGATGACAGTGTTGTTAAAAAAAAGCTAAGCTTGTGTTTGAATATATTTATTTCATTTCATTTGCGATTTTCATGAATAGGAAACGTTGTGTTATGGTAATGAGCTTGAGGCTATGATTACTCACCCGGATATGGGATTGCTCGTCGCTAGAGCTTAAAAGAGACTTAGCCCCCCTATCCATGAATCTCTAGTGACGTCTCTGCTTTGCAATAACATGGAAATAGAAATAAACAAGGAAGTTTAATTGTGGGCAACATGAGATAAAGTAGTAGCAGACATTGGCCCAGTGGCCTAATGGATAAGGCACCAGCCTCCGGAGCTGGGGATTGTGGGTTCAAGTCCCACCTGGGTCTATTGGAATCAGTTATTTTTTCAACCAAAAGAAGATGTTGCCAAGGGAGATGGCAGCATCACAACTAACTCTTAGAAAACTTTGAAGTATTTCGTTTTTTTATGTACTATCGTTTTACATTATTAGCCGGGAAGAACTATTGGACATTAGAGCGGCGGTAACTCACCAGAACTACCAGCATTACGACCAGGAATTCTACTTCCCTGGAGCAGATCCTTTGGTCACTATCCCCAGAGCAATTGAACTTATTCCAGAGGCCAACCCAAAACATCGCCGGCGGAGGAGAGGCACTCAAGGCGGCCTGCTGTTTCGACTTAGGATGTGCGCACACCATCCTCCGATTCCGTCTTTGGATAACAAAATTGATGAGCTTAGAGCACGGATTTCTTTCCAGAGAGACATCGGGGCCTGTAACATACTTTGTTTCATGGAAACATGGCTCTCTTGGGATACTCTGTCGGAGATGATAAAGCCAGAAGAATTCTCAGTACATTGCTCAGACAAGACTAAATATCCTCCTGTGAAGCAGAAGGGCGGAGGGGTGTGTTTCCCGATTAACGACTCGTGGTGTAATTCTAGGAACGTACAGGAACTCAAGGGCTTTTGTTCACCAGACCTAGAATATCTCACAATTAAATTCCAACCATATTATTTCCCAAGAGAATTCTCCTCCGTCATTGCCACGGCCGTTTACTTCCCCCCTCAAGCTGAAACCTCGGCGGCCATCAAATAACTTTTCTGAACTTTATGCAAACTGGAAACCACATATCCTGAGGCTGCATTTGTTGTACCTGGGTATTTGAACAAAACAAATCTGAGTACGAGGCTGCCGAAGTTCTATCAACATATCGACTGTCCTACTTGCGCTACTAAGACTCTCGACCATTGCTATTCAAACTTCCGGAACTTCCGCCCCCCTTATGGCAAATCTGACCACGACTCCATCTTGCTCCTCCTGTCCTATAGGCAGAAACTCAAACAGGAAGTGCCCGTGCTTCATATTATTCAACGCTGGTCTGACCAATCGGAATCCACACTTCAGGATTGTTTTGATCACTTGGACTGGGATATGTTCCGGGTAGCTTGCGAAATAATCTAGACCCATACACGGATATGGTGACTGAGTTTATAAGGAAGTGTACAGGAGATGTGGTACCCACTGTGACGATTAAAACCTATCCTAACCAGAAACCGTGGAAAGATGGTAGCATTCACGCAAAACTGAAAGCGCGAACCACCGCATTTAACCATGGCAAGGCGACTGGTAATATGGCAGAATATAAACAGTGTAGTTATTCACTCCGCAAGGCAATCAAACAAGCTAAACATCAAATCAAATCAAATTGATTTATATAGCCCTTCGTACATCAGCTAATATCTCAAGGTGCTGTACAGAAACCCAGCCTAAAACCCCAAACAGCAAGCAATGCAGGTGTAGAAGCACAGTGGAAAAACTCCCTAGGAAAAACTCCCTAGAAAGGCCTAAACCTAGGAAGAAACCTAGAGAGGAACCAGGCTATAAACATCAGTATAGAGATAAAGTGGAGTCGCAATTCAATGGCTCAGACACGAGACGAATGTGTCAGGGACTACAGACAATCACAGACTACAAAAGGAATACCAGCCACGTCGCTGAGACCAACGTCTTGCTTCCGGACAGGCTAAAACATTCTTCGCACGCTTTGAGGATAGCACAGTGCCACCGAGGCGACCTGCTACCAAGGACTGTGGGCTCTCCATCTCCGTGGCTGACATGAGTAAACCATTTAAACATGTTAACCCCTCGCAGGGCTGCCGGCCAAGACAGCATCCCTAGCCGCGTCCTCAGAGCATGCACAGACCAGCTGGCTGTTGTGTTTACGGGCATATTCAATCTCTCCCTATCCCAATCTGCTGTCCCCACATGCTTCAAGATGGCCACCATTGTTCCTGTACCCAAGAAGGAAAAGGTAACTGAATGTAAAACCTGTTGGGGTTAGGGGGGCACAAGGAGTTCCCTAAACGGAACACCCCCTCCCATTCAGCTGAAAAAAAATAATATTTAGAAATATTTAACTTTCACACATTAACAAGTCCAATCCAGCAAATGAAAGATAAACATCTTGTTAATCTACCCATCGTGTCCGATTTTTTTTTATGTTTTACAGCGAAAACACAACATATTAGATGTTACATGTTAGATGACCACCAAATTCAAAGACACACACAGCAATTTTTCACAGTCACAAAAGCATAAATATAGATAAAATGAATCACTAACCTTTGATTATCTCCATCAGATGACACTCATAGGGCATCATGTTATGCATGTATTGTGTGTTTTGTTCGATAATGTGCATATATATATTTTAAAAAATCTCAGTTTACATTGGCGCGTTACGTGCAGTAATGTTTTGATTCCAAAACATCTGGTGATTTTGCAGAAATACTCACAATAAAACATTGATAAAAGATGCAAGTGTTATTCACAGAATTAAAGATAAATGTATCCTCTATGCAACCGCTGTGTCAGATTTTTTTTTTTTACTTTACGGAAAAAGAATAATCTGAGAATGGCGCTCAGAACCCAAAGAAATAGCCGCCATTTTGGCGTCAACAGAAGCTACAAAAAACACTATAAATATTCACTTGCCTTTGAATATCTTCATCAGAAGGCAGTTCCAGGAATCCCAGTTCGACAATAAATGACTTGTTCCATAAAGCCCACCACTTAGCCAATTGTTGTTAGGTTGTTCAGCTCAGCATTCAATCCTCAAAAAGCACGAGCAATTCCTCCAGACAAAAACTCAAAAACTTCCGTTACAGTTCGTAGAAACAAGTCAAATGGTGTATGCAATCCATATTTAAGATGTTTTAAACATTAATCAGCAATAAGGTTCCAACCGGAGAATTTCATTGTCTGAAGAAACCCATTGGAACGCAAGAACACTCTCTCGTGACCGCGCGTAAATGAGACGAGGCTTTCTGCCAGACCACCCACTCAAAGAGCTATTATGAGCCCCTCCTTTATAGTAGAATCATACAACCAGAATCTAAAAACAGTGACATCTTGTGGAAGCCCTAGGAAGTGCATTCTCATCCATATCTAAGGTGGACATCCAATGGCACTGTTTTTTTAAATTGAGTTCTCACTTTCTGTTTGGATTTCTTCTCAGGTTTTTGTCTGCCATATGAGTTCTGTTATACTCACAGACATAATTCAAACAGTTTTAGAAACTTCAGAGCGTTTTCTATCCACCAGTAATGATAATATGCATATATTCCCATCTGGGAAGGAGTAGGAGGCCGTTTACTCTGGGCACGTCTTTCATCCAAAAGTGAAAATGCTTCCCCCTAGCCTCAACAGGTTTTAATGACTATCGCCCCATAGCACTGACCTCTGTCATCATGAAGTGCTTTGAGAGACTAGTTTAGGATCATATCACCTCTACCTTACCTGACACCCTAGACCCACTTCAATTTGCTTACCACCCCAATAGATCCACAGACGATGCACACCGCCCTATCTGGACAGGAGAAATACCTAATACCTACTATAGTTCAACATTCAACGCCATAGTACCCTCCAAGCTCATCATTAAGCTCATCATTAAGCTCAACGCCCTGGGTCTGAACCCCGCCCTGTGCAACTGGGTCCTGGACTTCCTAACAGGCCACCCCCAGGTGGTGAAGGTAGGAAACATCACCTCCACTCCGCTGATCCTCAACACTGGGGCCCCACAAGGGTGCCTCTCAGCCCCCTCCTGTACTCCCTGTTCACCCATGACTGCTTGGCCAAGCACAAATCCAACTTAATGAAGTTTGCAGACGACACAACAGTAGTAGGCTTGATTACCAACAGTGACAAGACAGCCTACAGGGAGGAGGTGAGGGCTCTGGGAGTGTGGTGCCTAGAAAACAACCTCTCACTCAACGTCAACAAAACAAAGGAGATTATCGTGGACTTCAGGAGAGGGTGCACCCACCTATCTACATTGACGGGACCGCAGTGGAGAAGGTGGAAAGCTTCAAGTTCCTTGGCATACACCTCACTGACAAACTGGACCACCCTCACAGACAGTGTTGTGAATATTTAAATGGAGTAGATATTTCAAGGATATTGAGCAAAGCTATAATCACACTGAACTCCCTGTACACCCATGACTGTGTGACGAAGCACGCCTCCAACTCAATCATCAAGTTTGCAGACGACACAACAGGGAATGAGAGAGCAATTTCTGCATATTGCATCTTTAAATAAAACATGGCAATATACAGTTGTAACAACATAGTAGATATTTCAAGGATATTGAGAAAAGCTATAATCACATAGATACTGACAGTTGCATACGGGGGTGCCATCTGAAACCAGACAGTTGTTTGTGGCTCTGGGGAAAACACACACACACACACACACACACACACACACCACTACCATCCACACCATCAGAGAGCCATCTTGTACGTAAGAGGTTATATTTTGGCTCGGCCAGAAGAGTGAGGAGGGGGTGCGAGGGGGGGATGCTTTGGGATTAAAGTTGAACTGACAGACGTTTTGCACTGTGTCACTATGGTTTTAGTCATCAATCTAGAAAGAGGCCAATATTTTTATTCATGTAGTAGTGCTCCCCTCCCACCCCCCCACCCACCAGAAAGCTTTGACCTTGGCTTTCACCTGGAATCCTTTATTTATGATTAGTACACAATAAAAGTGTAATAAAACATATAAATATGATGGTACGATAAAAAATCAATCTAAATTGTGAATGAATAAGCCTTTTCATACTTTATAATATGTCCATATATAGTTATAATCTGTTTTTAGGAACATCCACCCAAGATATGTCACCATCTTTACCAATTACTTTACCAAACACATTAGTGATAGTAAACATCTGTCAAATTTGTGAAGGTCTAAATCAACATTTGGGCCATTTAAACCTGGTTCAACCCTCCTATAGACAAGGGGAGAAAGGCTATGTAAAAGGCTACATTTTGTCATTGTGAGCATATGTAATTGTGTCTGCCTCTGACATAAAACAAATGTTTGACCTCCAAACAAAATAAATGATTTACTTATTTTAGGGTGTGTGTAGATCGCATTCTTTATTGTAGAGCTATGAAAGTAATTTATTTATATCCTCCTGCTCGAGACAAATTCAGGATGCTTTGCCATGTCTGTGCCATGATGCAGTTGAGCTGGTTATATGTTTTTCAAAGGACCACCCTTTTGACGTAATGTTGCGGTGAAGTTATATAAATGGATGTCATGATGCAGCCAACCACTGGAGAGAGGCAAATATATGTGTATTTGACAGAGGACGTTGACATCGTCCTAGGAACGTCTAGATGTCTGTCTTCTGACTTATAAAACAGCGGGAAATTAATCAAATAAGTAATGTAAACATATTTTTAAAAATATATATATTCTAATTCCAGATTTTGGGGACTTTCAGTTTAAGAAAATATTATTAAGACACTCTTTGAAGAGGTAGGGTTTCAAAAGTTTTCAGAAGATGGACAGGGGCTCTGCTATCCTAGCTGCAGGGGGAAGCTGGTTCCACCAGTGAGATGCCAGGACAGAGAAGAGCTTGGGCTGGGCTGGGCTGAGCTGAGCTGAGCTGGAGCTGCACACCCGTAGGGGTGGGAGGGCTAAGAGACCAGAGGTGGCAGAACGGAGTGCTCGGGTTAGGGCGTAGGGTTTGAGCATAGCCTGAAGGTAGGTAGGGGCAGTTCCTCTTGCTGCTCCGTAAGCAAGTACCATGGTTTTGTAGTGGATGAGAGCTTTGACTGGAAGCCAGTGGAGTGTGTGGAGGAGCAGGGTGACATTAGAGAACTTGTGAAGGTGGAACACCAGGCCGGCTGCAGCGTTCTGGATAAGTTGCAGGGTTTTTGATGGCCATCCAACCAAGTATTTGTTTTCTTTCCAAAACAGACAGGTGCTGAAAGAAAGTGGATCAGTGCTTTGTGTATTGGCTGCTTTTGGCACAATGGCCCTTCTCCTCAGCTCTGTTCGGGTCTCAGCTCCCTAGTCATGCAAAATGATCACCTCAGTTAACCAACATGAAATCTGTACTGTATGTATGGACTTGGCATTGTATGGACTTGACTTCATGGGTAGGTATATAATTGCAGCCTTTGTACAATATTGTGCTGGTCCTTTTCTGTTTGCCTATGCTTCATGCTTAACCCAGATCCTTTGACGTGTGTCCAGAAATATACGCCTTCTCATCATTCTGATGAACATACTCTGAGCACGTCTGGTCAAGTGTGTGTTTACCAGATAGCCAGTGTAAAACAACATTAAAAGGAGAAAAGATGAAGCCCAAAAATAGCCTGGAGACAAATGAATCAAAGGCTGTTCAGTACACAGTGTCATAGTAGGAAGGTGGGCTGAGGACAGATCAAAAGTACCAAATCACTGCACCTGCCGCCACAGCCACCGTCTCCCTAGACGCATGGTGGGGCATGTGCTTCCTGTTCAGTATCAACCACATGCAACACACACACACACACAGGCAGGAAAGCATCACACCTCCATAATGATATAAGGCCCCACGCCATCCTACAGAGGTCAGGGTCAAACTGATATATCTGTATCATTTACGTAAGTCCTGTTTGTTGAGTTCATTGTAGTGGGATGTGGTATGCTATTGATGGCAATCAAACTACTGGCTCAGCAAGGGTGTGTGTGTGTATGTGTGTGTGTGTGTGTGTGTGTGTGTGTGTGTGTGTGTGTGTGTGTGTGTGTGTGTGTGTGTGTGTGTGTGTGTGTGTGTGTGTGTGTGTGTGTGTGTGTGTGTGTGTGTGTGTGTGTGTGTGTGTGTGTGTGTGTGTGTGTGTGTGTGTGTGTGTGTGTGTGTGTGTGTGTGTGTGTGTGTGCGCATTGAATTTACCAAGCATAGGCTACATCAAATGTGATGAGACGTCATGAATCCTCAAGTAATAGTTTGTTTGATACAGTCAGAGCATGCAGATCCCCCCCAAAAACACTGATATTACAGCAGACTTTTGTTATAAATTTTGCAATTACCGTTTTTTAACAAGTTCTAACTTGCAGGTTTGTTAATCAGACCTACGTTGATTAAGTAGAATAATCATCTTCATTATACTTTATCAATGATGATTTTAGCATGTAAATCTTGTTGGGGGAAAAAAAGCCACAATACAACACTAAACAATATGTGAATTGCACTATAACCGTGACAAACGGTGCCCACAAACTGTTAGGGCCTACATAAAGCTGTCCCAACATCAGCAGTCCCAACACCTTACCACTGCTACATCAGCGGAGCCTTGTCTGGCAGCAAAACAGTTCATTCAGCCTCATTTACTGCCTTTAAAAAAAAAGGTGATATGGCTGACTAGCTTAAACAAATGTTTTTTCTACTGGCAATTAAGATGTACAAACTATGGCATAAGGGGATGATGAGCGGATAAGAGGCAATACATAATTTCAATTAAGAGATGACGGTCATTATAAACTATTTGTTCAGCACTTTGAAAATGTACTGCGACAGAATTCAGAACATGGACCATTCTTACAGTATTCTCCCTGTACACCAAGTCAGAACAGTAGGATAAATAAAGGGAGAATATAAGCGGACAATGAAAGCTCTTACAATATTTTATTATTATGTTTCTCTAAAACAGGCTATAGCCTGCATGTGCACCACCAAGTCAGAACAGTAGGCAAAATTATGAGGGGAGATGGATTACCTTTCAAAACGTATTTTCCCAGTTGGAGCTTGCTTTTTCCTGAGTTCCCAGTTTTTTTGAACTCACTGAAGTCTGAGATTTCCCAGTTCTGAGTTTCTAGTTGTTTTGAGCAGGGCAGAAGTCATGCTGGATTTACACCATGGCCAATGTTGAATGTTTATCCTTTTAACTTGTTATAAGGATAAACATAAACTTTCAACATCCGCTGAAAAGGCAGTGCGTGAAATTCTAAAATATTTTTGGGAAATATTTAACTTTCATACTTTCACAAGTGCAATACACCAAATTAAAGCTTAACTTCTTGTTAATCTACCCATCGTGTCCGATTTCAAAAAGGCTCTACAGAGAAAGCACACCATATGATTATGTTAGGTCAGAGCCTAGTCACAAAAACACATACAGCCATTTTCCAACCAAAGAGAGGAGTCACAAAAAGCAGAAACAGAGATAAAATTAATCACTAACCTTAGATGATCTTCATCAGATGGCACTCATAGGACTTCATGTTACACAATACATGTATGTTTTGTTTGATAAAGTTCCTATTTATATCCAAAAATCTCAGTTTACATTGGCGCGTTATATTCAGTAATGTTGTGCCTCGAAAACATCCGGCGAATTTGCAGAGAGCCACATCAATTTACAGAAATACTCATCATAAACTTTGATAAAAGATACAAGTGTTATGCACATAATTACAGATATACTTCTCCTTAATGCAACCGCTGTGTCCGATTTAAAAAAAGCTTTACGGAAAAAGCAAACCACGCAATAATCTGAGTAGGGCGCTCAGACACAAAAACAAGCCATACAGATAGCCGCCATGTTGTAGAAAAGTCAGAAATAGCCTTATAAATATTCACTTACCTTTGATGGTCTTCATCAGAATGCACTCCCAGGAATCCCAGTTCCACAATAAATGTTTGTTTTGTTCGATAAAGTCCATAATTTATGTCCAAATACCTCCTTTTGTTAGAGCGTTTAGTTCACAAATCCAAACTCACGAGGCGCGGGCAAGTCCAGGCAAAAGTTCAGACGAAAAGTTCAAAAGGTTATATTACAGTTCGTATAAACATGTCAAATGATGTATAGAATCAATCTTTAGGATGTTTTAACATAAATCTTCAATAATGATCCAACCGGAGAATTCTTTTGTCTTTAGAAATGCAATGGAACGCAGGTCACTCTCACGAGCGCACGCATGATCAGCTCATGGCCTTCTGCCAGACCTCTGATTGAAACAGCTCTCATTCTCTTCCTCTTCATAGTAGAAGCCTGAAACAACGTTCTAAAGACTGATGACGTCTAGTGGAAGCCTTAGGAAGTGCAATATGACCCCATAGACACTGTATATTCGATAGGCAATTAGTTGTAAAACTACAAACCTCAGATTTCCCACTTCCTGGTTGGATTTGTCTCAGGTTTTCACCTGTCATATGAGTTCTGTTATACTCACAGACATAATTCAAACAGTTTTAGAAGCCTCAGAATGTTTACTATCCGAATCTACTAATAATATGCATATATTAGCTTCTGGGCCTGAGTAGCAGGCAGTTTACTCTGGGCATGCTTTTCATCCGAACGTGAAAATGCTGCCCCCTATCCCAAACAGGTATTAAGCTTGGTAAAGAGACCCTTAAACCCAAACTTGGGAACACACATCCACTCCACTGAATAGCAGGCTAGTGAGTGCTTTGCAATGCTTGCAGTTAGCCACTGTTTCCTTCCAAACCACTCAATGTTGAATTGCGATTTCCAACTTGTTGTGTAATGTTCATGTCCAATGGCCGATGAGCACAGATACGTTGTATCTATCATTTCTCTTCATTATTTGTAATCATATGACAAGGATTGAAAGGGATTTGCCAGTAGATTGATTTTGAAAGTATGATGTTGACATCATTAGTCCAATCAAAGCTACTGTAGATATAACGTGACCTGACGTCATTTTATCTGTGACCTATGACCTTGAGCCTTCTTGGATGGGCACTTCTAATGTAACTCTATGGCAGCACCCAAGGGGCTTGAATATTGGAGCTCTACCCTCAGATTTTGCGGTGACATGGTGTCTCCATGAATAACAGAACACTGAGCCAATCACGGCGCAACTAGAGAACATTACCGACTCCTACGCTCCGTATTTTCCGCTGGCTGCCCCACCACCACAGAAAGCACTGAGCTAGGCTGAAACGCCTGTATTTTGCAGCAGCCTTACTCAAGAAAGCAAACAAAGAGGCACGTATTAATGCCAAAATAACATGCAAAACAGGCTACAACAAAAAGAAGCTAAACATGAATGATGGGTCGCCACTGTTCTTTTTTCTAATATAGTAATGTCATTGATTTCATTATGCTCTCTCTTCCTTCTCTCTCATGACAAGGAGACGATCCATTAGTATAGAATTACTTTGCTTTTACTAGAGGGAACTTCAGTTGTGGCAAGTTGGATAAAATATGCGTGGATCTCGCTGTATGTTCAGAAGGTATTAATACCTTTTTGGTGTGCTGTCACACATGAGTCTTTAATATTTCTGACTGGTGAATTAATATTTCACCTCACGCTTTTTCACATTCCTGAGAGTACTCCTCCAGCTCCGCACACAAGCACTCTCAGAGCCTTGATGAAATGGCTCAACACCTCTGAGAATCTGTCAAGGCATGGCACTAACTCAAACACATCTTAGGGCTCTACTCAATCTGCTTCGCCGGAGAGTTACCGATTGCGCGATCAAAATATAAAGGGTCATTTCCGATTGAGCCGACACACGCAGTGTTTACATTGAAAGGAGTCTCCACTGACACTGGGACATTGCCTTTAAACTTCAATAACGCTGAACTTCCATGATACGGATTGAATAGAGACCTTTACTTCAAGAGTACGGTCAGTTCTCCGTCTGCAAATATTGAAATCATATTTTTCCTCCACCATGTGATAAGAGCATGCAAATGGATTCACAAGGTGCTTCCACCAAATGAACCAGGCCCTCTGTCGTGCAGGTAGAGGAGCAAATGTCTACGAAGACAAACGAAGGATAGACCTGAAGTATGTGGCTCCGAAAATGACTCAATAACCATGTCTCCATATTGAGTTTTCTTAGAGGAAAGCTCAAAATACCGATGTTCATAAAGCTTCTCAGGTGTGCCGATCTAGGATCAGTTTAGCCTTTTACATCACCATGATAAAATTGCGTGGATGGTGGGGGGGACCTGATCAGCACTCCTACTCTGAGACGCTTCATGAATAACAAAGAGTCTCTTGCTGATTTTCGGACTAAAAAGACCAACGTTTAAGGGCTGTGTTATTCCCATGAGGGTTTTTAGTGAGCAAATGTAGTCTACATGTTACATGTAGCCTTCCTTCCTCTGAGAGAACATACATACTGTAGCCCTTTCCTGCAGTCAATGACTAAAAGTGCCCTCTTTGGCCTCATGTGTGGAATGTTATTCATAATTGTCATCATTTCATAATGAATAAAGATTGTATATTTTGGAACTGACCAAAATCCAGTGTTTCTATGTCAAACAGTTTTGCTATGTGTCAGTCTTCTGTGAGGTATATCAAGTGTAATATACGGTGATGCAACTCTGTATCTGACATGGTACAGACGTCTTCTTTTTTTAAGCCCATAACCCAGAGTATAGTTCTCCTGACAGTCTAGTAAAGTGTCCTTATTGATATGGATTTCCCCAAATTGCCCTATTTGTTTTTTCAATGTCGTGATTTCATTAGAAGGCTGCAATTACGAGACAAGAGAACTTCTGAAATAATTGCCATGCAATTGTGACATGGCTGTGACAATTAGGAGTTCTGTTGTTCGGGATTTACAAGTGCTCCATTAACTGCCAAATGCAATAGATCTATTTGGAACGATCACTTTGAAAATGGACATAATAACTAGAAGCAATTCACACGCTCTTAGACACAGAGAACAATCTTGAGTGTCAGCGTTCCTTAAAAATAGCTGGAACACTGAGGCCACAAGTGGAGGAGAAACAGACCTAAGGGGCCACGGTGGAGCGCACCGAAAGGACAATGCCTTGAGGGTCCGTGGTTATGGTTTACTTTAGGAGTGAAGAGTGATGACATCGTAAGTGAGGCTACAAAAGGATGCATCCTCTTCAATGACGGCAACATTTGATCTCAATCACAATTGAGTGTTTATCTATTCCCAGTTATGTACACTTTCAGTGCAGAACAAATATGTGAGAATCCCTTGTCCCCACAGATAAAGACACACAAGCAGACTGGCCTCCTGGGCCAAGAGCAGAGCAGGTATAATGAGGTATAAGATCACTTCATCTATCTCATTCGTAAAAGCCCAGTGCAGTCAAAAATGTGACTTGCCTATGTTTTATATACATTTCCACACTACGAGGTTGAAATAACACTGTAAAATTGTGAAAATGATGATAATGTCCTTTTAGTGTAAGAGCTGTTTGAAAAGACCACCTGAAATGTCAACCTGTTTAGGTGCAATGGAGTTGAGGCCTGCTTGGTGACATCACCAAATTTGACTTTGCAGTATTTAAGTGGAATATCAGAATGGATTATGTCTTGGAGTCTGTGAGGGGAAACGAGATGTTCCTCCAGGGGGCGCCAGGATTAAAGCTGTACCAGGATTTAACCAGGGTGTAAAATAAAAGCCCATAAATAGAATTTGAAATTTTGGAGGTTTTGACCACCAGCACATTTTTCCCACTGAATGGTAGAACATTTAATACCAGGGTGTTTCATCTTCCAAATGAATTTGGCAAGTGATGAATGTAACCTATCCCAATATCCTGCTGGTGGTGAAAGAGAGGTCATGGAACTATAAAAATGGATTCTTGGCAATATATTCATTTCAATTATCGAGACTCAAGCCTGGAAAGAGTTTGGGATTTGCTCCCATCTTTTTAAATCAGACTCTATGCTTTTAAATACGGTGTTGAAGTTTACAATTGACTGCAAATAAGGATCGCTTTATTTCCCCATGTAGCAGAAATACTGGACTCTGGGAATGTATGCGGGCAGCTGTGAATTACACATTGCCTCATTCAGGGGTAATAGAGCGGATTTTGTCCAGTTGATTTTATACTGAACAAAAATATAAACGCAACATGAACAATTTCAAAGATTTTACTGAGTTACAGTTCATATAAGGAAATCAGTCAATTTAAATAAATTCATTATGCCCTAATCTATGGATTTCACATGACTGGGCAAGGGCGCGGACATGGGTGGGCCTGGGAGGGAATAGGCCCACCCGCTTGGGAGCCAGGCCCACCCACTGGGGAGCAAGGCCCAGCCAATCAGAGTGATTTTTTCCCCCCCACAAAATGGTTTTAATAAAGACAGAAATACTCCTTAGCTTTACCAGCTGTCCGGGTGGCTGGTCTCAGACAATCCCGGAAGGTAAAGCAGTCGCATGTGGAGGTACTGGGCTGGCTTGGTTACAAGTGGTCTGCGGTTATGAGGCCGGTTGAACGTACTGCCAAATTCTCTAAAACAACATTGGAGGCGGCTTATGGTAGAGAAATGAACATTCAATTCTCTGGCAAACGTTCTGGTGGACATTCCTGCAGTCAACATGCCAATTCCACGCTCCCTCAAAACTTAAGACATCTGTAGCATGGTGTTGTGTGACAAAACTGCACATTTTAGAGTGGCCTTTTATTGTCCCCAGCACAAGGTGCACCTGTGTCATGATCATGCTTTTTAATCAGCTTCTTGATATGCAACACCTGTCGGGTGGATGAATTATCTTGGCAAAAGATAAACACTCACTAACAGGGAGATAAACAAATTTGTGTTCAAAATTTGAGAGATAAGCTTTTTATGCGTATGGAACGTTTCTGGGATCTTTTATTTCAGCTCATGAAACATGGGACCAACACTTTTACATGTTGTGTTTATATTTTTGTTCTGTATATATCCAGATATAGAGTTGTAATTATTATAAATGATAAACTCTGATATGACCCGAAAATGTTGTTACTTTGTCCTGCTGCAAGCGGAAATGTTTTGTGGTAATCTCGGTAGGTCTTCAGAAAAAAAGTATTTAGAAAAATACAAAAATGCTACTCTTATGTGAGGTATGAATAGAGGGGCAAAAGACGGCAAGAAGAAAACACAGAAGATAATGGAGAAATAAAGATTTTCTAAGGACACTTTCAGAATACTGTGTTGAAATGTGGCATTGGCATTACTATACAATTTCCCTTAATGTCTTCAGAATGTTGGTTACAACTGAGGAACTCAAGAAGTGAACATGTCAACACTAGAGGTACCATTTTGTTGACAGACTCAAAATCAACAAGTACAGGTAATGAGATTAATGTTGAGTTAAGTTTATTCATGTCTTGATCTTTCAAGCAGGGCTTGTGCGATACATTTTGAAGTTTTAGTGCCCTCTGCTGTTCATCCTGTCAACTTTATTATGCATATCCATACGGTTATTAAATACAAACAAATACATTTGAAGTGAAAAGTAGGTGTCCGTCTGAAACCAAAAAAAGAAAGAAAATTCACATGAGTGCCACAATGGCTACTTCACCCATACTCTACCAAGGTTTTCAAGCACACAGCTTTGACCTACTATATTAGATTCAAAAAAATATCAGAATTGGGCTGCCTGTGTAAATGCAGCCATAGTGCAGTGTGTGAAGAATCCATTGCTTGTATGCAGTACAAATCACATTATTGAGAGAGCTCCTACTCTAGGGCTGTGTTTAGAATTTAGGTATTTTTTTTCACTAATTGCTATTTTGACCAAATAGATCAGCTCTGGAAAAGATCTGATGTGAAAATATCTGATGTGATTGGTCAAAAGACCAATTAGTAGAAAAAATTAGGCTGCCTGTGTCAACGCAGCCTAAGGCATTAACCCATTCCACTACCGTTTCAAGCTTCTTCTTTTTTTATAGCAATACAAGTCATTGAGAATATACATTTCATAACATCTTATCTTATTTTTAGTCAGTAGGTGCCTAACATAACAACAGGGGGTGGTGTGTTGGACACAGTCACTCCTATATAGAGGTTTATTGAGCCTGTCTGCATTCCTTTTTGGTACTATTGACACAACACTTACGGAAAATAAAACACATGATTTTCACATGTGAAACCATGTTTTTGGAACACTTCACATTGAGTTTAACATGTGATCGCATAACCTTTTACACGTGGATTCAAATTTTCACGTGAATATTTTTTCACATGAGATTTCACAAGTGATGTCCTACAAACGAAAATGTGTCCTTATGATGCACACACAAACAGTGCTTTTAATATAGTGTTTTCAACCTACATAGAGTATGTATATTTATACAGTAATTATGATTCAACACGTCCACACATGGGATTTGAACTCCCAAGCTCTTGGGTCATGGCATTCTGATCTACTTGCTACGATACCATGACAATAACTGATCCTGCCTTAAACTTAAGTAAAGTCAATTTCAGCATATATTATTCCAAAACAGCAGCTCGTGTTTGGAACACATATTCTCCTACTTCTCCTTTTAGAATTTGTGAAAAAGCTGTCATGATTTGGCAGGGAATGTAGCTTGTCTTGTTTTTGTATCGCATCAATTAGATATGTTTTCATTGCCAGTCATTTCTGTTGGCATAATGGTACATGTGTGTATATGGGAGCAGTCGGATGGAAAGAGCAACATGTAGGAAAAATACAATGTAGGAAGAAGGACCATCATTGCAGATAGCTAGCTAGCGAAGTAGCTTAATGTGAGCAGCTTGACAGTTTCCCAACTGGGGGGGCTTTTGAATTTGAGGAGCTCCCTACCGTTTGCTAGGTACACTATTGTAGCGACCCGCGCAGACAGCTGTGTGTTATGTGTTAGGCTAGGAGGTGGTTGTGTTGTACTGACCAGTACCCGGTGTTCGCGGGGTCCGACATGTCAATCAACCTGCTATCTGCCAATCACGGGAATGCCTGGAATGTTCTGATGCCGGGCATCCTGGTGGTTGGCGGAGTGGCGTGAGGGGGGTTGGGCAGGGGGGTGGAGCATTGGAAGTTAAGACCAGGTTCAGCCTTTGTTCTCTCTCTCTTACGTCTGGGCTTCACAAGAGAAGGTCACGATTGGCTTGTGGGTTATCTGTCATCTATTTGGCGTGTGCTTACGGCCCAAACAGTAGCCTGTGTAAAGTTGGTTTAATAAACCGTCAATTCGCAAACTCAAGCCTCTGTCTGGACAATTGTTCATTTATGATCTAGTCAGGTCATTACACTATATACACAGAAGTATGTGGACACCCCTTCAAATGAGTCGATTCGACTATTTCAGCTTGCTGACAGCTGCATAAAATCGATCCCACAGCCACGCAAACATTAGCAGTTGAATGGCCTTACTGAAGAGCTCAGTGACTTTCAACATGGCATTGTCATAGGATCCCACCTTTCCATAAGTCAGTTCGTCAAATTTCTGCCCTGCTAGAGCTGCCCCGGTCAACTGTAAGTGCTGTTATTGTGAAGTGGAAACGGAGCAACAACGGCCCAACCGGGAACGGGACCACGGAGTCCTGAAGCGCGGTTTATGCTCTGATTACACGCAAGTGTCGAGGTCAGCAGTTTACACATTACTTTAGCTTTATATACAAAAACCAAGCTCGTCAACGTTAGCTCCCATCTGACTGGTATGTTAGCTAATTTAGCCAGCTAGAGTAATTATTACTCAACATGTCCACACCTGGGATTTGGAATGTAGCTTGTTACCTAGCTAATCTAAACATAACCCAAATCATTGGTTTTTCAAAACGGAAACTGCTCACTACAACCAGCCGACCCATTTTCTATGTCGAATAATTATCTGCATGCATTTATTGATTAACCTCAGCTTGAATACCAACATATATCTACAGCAGCCTAGGATTGTTCTCAACCTCTTCTTGTGATATGCTGCCTGGTGCGGGCGGTCAGCTGTGTTGTTAAACTGCTGAGCAATCGAGTTGCTGAACTCGGGGATTTGGCTGAAAAATATGTTAGCATCACAGATAGAACAATGACACAGATATTTCACTGGATGTATAAATGTGAAGCATCCGGTTGGTGTTTCCAATCATCGCCAAATATGGTAGTGAGAGCCGTGGGAGAAGATGGAATAAGATGGATTTTGGCCGATGTTCTCATCGATGAAACATTTGATTTCAATACAGTTTTCTCTTCCCAAAACTACAATAAATTACGAACAGAGTGTACTAAGTGTTGCATACTTTTCCCTTTGCATAAATTTGAGGAAAAAATAGCATTTGTTTAGAAGGTGCGCAAAGGCGAATGGAGTTATTGTGCACACGCAATTCACATATAGTAGGCGTTCCCTAACGGAAATATGCAGATAATGCTAGAACCCGTCAATAGAATCTCGCTAGCTCCTGCGTGGCTCTGCCCACCTCCTTGCTTGTTCTGCCCACTATGACTCAGTTGTTCCCGTTGGAAACGACAGGTTGTGGTCTATCTTAGTTTAGTTATAAACATCTTTTTTTAGCATAGTCAGAAATGCTTACATAACGGTATTGTTTTTTATTGGGCACGTGAGAGCGATACATAATATATATCCATTTAATAAAAACTGTTGCAACTACACACTCATACAGTTCGACAAATGGTAAATCCAATGGTCACCGTATGGACGCTATAGTTTTGTTTTAATCCAACCGTCTAGACTTTGAACTAGGTGGTCGCTTTATATATTTTTTCCTAATGCCAACGACCTTTTCAAAAATCTGGTATGTGGTTTTCGGTAAAGGCTGAACAGAATCGACATCGGTGTCATATTGGCTTAGATTTTTCTGTTCCAATATCAAAGTAAGAGATGTACAATATTGGCTAGGAAAAGTATGATGTATATAAGTCAACATTGAGAATGTTAACAATTTACCATAGCATACCTTGGGGTCAGTGATGGACCCATCCCATTGTAGTTAAGATTCATAAATCTCTCACCATAGACAGACGTTGAATAAACCTAATATGGGACATCTGCTCTAGCCCTGTTTACACCTTACGCTAACATGTGGGCTTCCTGATCTGATCAATATGATTCAATCACTATCTGATGAAGGTTTGTCACATCTACACATCTGTCCACATAGTGTCCACATTTGGACCAGATTTCCTTGTATGCAAATTATTTCACTGATGTTTTTTCAAAATAATATGGATTTATTTATTTTAGTACACATATTGATGCCATAAGTCAATGGTGCTATCTATCATTGATTTAAAAGGGCGTGATAATTATGACTTAAATGGTTTCACTGTCTAAATCTGTCTGCACTGTGTAAATCCTTCTAGACACAATCAAAATCAGATCTCAATGCATCTTCCATCGTCAACACCTGCCTAGAAATGTGGGTACAATCAGAACGTAGACAACATTCAGCATAAACAGGACTTCTGTGCTGTTAGTTATTTTGCCTCTTGAGGTTGCCAGTTCTTCTTTTTTTGGAAGTGACAGACCTACAAAACAACTCTCATTCTTTAGTAGAAAGTTATGGGATTACACAACATGCTTTATGAAGAACTAAGCATAAAATCATCATAGTATGTCTGTATTCTAGATAAACATTTGTATTGTCTTACCTGGGTTGTATTCATTACTGCACACCGTAGGGAAACGTTTTGCAATGAAAAATGAAAATGAGCATTTCTTATTTGTCAGTTCAGGTAATGCCCCCCTGTTTTAGTCTGTTTTCTTTTGCCTGTTTGATGCCTAAAAAATATGACCCAGTATTTCCTTCCTATCTCAGTATCAGGACAATGAATGCTTCCTACTATCAGTATGCTACTTATCTTGCTTGATAAGTCAGTAATTTATTGTAGCTACACCTACCCACCTTAGTGGTTAAGTAATAGCCCACACCTCATGAAAGCACTAAAATAACAGCATCACAGAATGATCATGCTGCTTTGGCAGGTCTGTGACATGCATTTTGGAATTGCATTTTGGATACCTAATTCCAATTATCGCAGGTCAAACTGCTGGAAAAGTACAAAAATCTTCAATGCCCACTGTGTTATAACAAGCTTATTCAACATAACACTCTTGACCCCCCCCCCCAAATATTGTACTTATTGTCGCGCTTGTCTTCCTTGCTCTGACACTTGCACTTGTCTTTTCTTACTAGCACTGTTTTTGCTGATAGCTGCTTTACTCTGTATAGCTTAATTTACAATGGCTGTGGTATGTGGTTGTTTTACATACCTTCATTAAATGCACCGAGTATAAACCATTCTGGATTAGAGCTTCTGCTAAATGACCAAACATGTGCTAAATAGTTTGTTGCATGTTTAAAGCATTCTTTACAACAACAAAAAATAGCAGTTTCCTGTATGAAAATCACATGTGAAATAGCTGTTTTCACTTGCTGACTTTAAATTTCCCGTGAAACCAGATTTTCACATGTATTAAAATGTAGAGTTTACATCTTAACAGTACCTTTTCACATGTGAAGAGAATATCATGTTTTCACCTCACATGTGAATTGCAATTTCACATTTGAAAATCCAATTTGCAGGTTCGTTCATGTAAGATATTTCACGATATTTCTAATTTTGACGTTTCACGTGTAAAACAACTACATTTGGAAATTTCCCTTTCACATGTGGAATTGTAGGTTCACATGTGAAAAAAAATCAAATTTGCAGTTTCATATGTGAATTTTGTAATATAATATGTATATATTTTTGCATACATGTATATAATATTTTGCAGACACTTTTATACAAAGTGACTTACAGTACTGTGTGCATACATGTTTGTATAGGTGGCCCCAGCCAGAATCCAACCCTCACCAGTAGCCTTGCAAGAGCCATATTGAATTGAGCTACACAGGATAGCATGCATGTCACTGTTATCGAGACTTCAACGCAGTGACATGACTTGTAAATGGGCTGAGGCAGTGTACATCAGGGACATCGCTTTCAGTTCCTCTGAAAAAGAAAATAAGAGAAATGAAACGTTTTTTTTTGCGTCTTAATCTCTTATCGGTTAGGACGGGGACGGATGAAGATGTCTCCCTTAATAATTCCATGCGGTATTGAAGAATAAATTGCCAAGTGCTAGTTTGATAGATCAATTTACTCTCTGTTCTAATTGTCTCTCTTTCCCCTTTTAATATGGTGCTATTCCATTCCTCCTCTTCAGTCGAACAGCATAATCTGTGGCAGACTTGATCTGCTATTCATTTGATGTGTTGTAACACCCTGCTTCATCCCCCCTCATCAGAAGATATCTCCTCGACACCAGCAGCGAGAGGGAGAGAGAGAGACTGGGAGAGAGGGAGCAGAGCCGTTTGCTAGAAGCTATTTGCTGCTGCGCCGAATCATTTTCATGGTTATTATTAGGGCTTTAACATATCCTTTTTTATTTCAGTATCCACATAGTAAACGTACTTGTTAACGTCAATGGCCTCATGGGTGGAATGTTATTCCTATTTTTCATAATTGATAAACATGTATTTATTTTTCGCCCGAAAATCTGGTGTTTCTATGTCAAACAATTTTGTTATATTTCAGTCTTCTGTGATGTATATAAAGTGTAATATTGGGATGCAGACTCAAAATGTAACTCTCGGGGATTCCATCGTTCAACCTTTTCGTTACTTGTCCAACGCTCTAACCACTAAGCTACCTTTCCACCCCAAATATATCTGACATGATACAGATGTCTTCTTTTTTTTACCATGTGTGTGAGGTGCAGTAGCGGTGCATGGGTCAAATCACTGAGGAAGCCATGCCAAGTCAGGCGTTTTTTTTACTATGTTGTGATAATTGCGTTGTTCGCTCTATAAGCAATTTGTTCATACGCCACCTGATATACAATAAGGGCGTGACAACAAGAAGACAACAGTCACAGAGTGGCAGAATAAATTAAACTACAGATACGTTTGTTTCATCACAAAACGGGAGAGCAGCGTCTGTCCGGAGAAGTCCACAAAGCACATATTGCATACAACAGTTATATCACCTGCAGCATGGTCAAGCAAATTAATGTTTTTGACAGTTTACTAAACAGCTACTGATTTAGAACTGGAGAATAAGCGGAAATGTTTTCGTTTTTGAATACTTTTAGTGTTTGTTGTCATAGGCTACCTAGCTAAAATTTGTGTTAGCCTGACTTCCTTGCATGGGAAACAATGAACCAGCTAAGTTAGCTAGCTAGTTAATGTGAGCCAACTAGGCTACATCTAGGCTAACTTCAATTGTCTCAGGCCAGTGACACAACATATTCATTTATGTAATTGCCATCGTAATCATTGGCCTGTACAGAGAATTAAGTCAAAAACCACACATCCAAATCCCCATCTCCTTGCATGGCTTAGGAAAGGGCTGATTTAGCCCTACAGCACATCAACACAAGCAGACTAGAAACAGACACGTTTTCTCTGAAAATTACATTTCGCAAAGGAAGTGATTTTGGGTGGTCTGAAGCCAAATTCAAACTGGCCTCCCTTGAGGGGTGTTTTTCTGCACCAGGACAACCCACAGTTGAGCTCAGCTCAACGCTAATTGGCTACATATTTTATATTTGTAGCATTTGGGAGGCCAAATGCTTGCTGACCTCAATCAATCAAATGCTACAGCGGCACCATGTTATACTCTTTTGGTCCAGACAGCATCAGATTCATGGGCTACACATACTGAGACAGAGGGGAGCTGTTTCCCTCGCTCCGATGATTTCTCCAGTGAGATTCAGCCACTTGTGAAGGAAAATTATGAAAACACAGAAAGGTGAGGTGTATACTTTTGTTTCAAAGTCGATTTGTTTAAGACTACCAAGAAACACTCTGTGTGACCCTGATTCAGCCCACTGCAGTAAAAGGTTAACGCAGGCCTGTAATTCCTCACCCTCATTTACATACTGTAATGAAATATTATTGTGTTAAAACTGTTCGTGGAAAATAATTCATGGTGGTATCTTACATCTTTGGTTGGGATGTGTTTCTGTGCACAATGTGATCTCAGGACCAGGTCCCTCAAACCCCTACACTCAGCTTGAGGACCTTATCCACCAACACAAGGAACCCCTGAATTACAGGGGGGGGGGGGGGGGGGGTATTCATTTAGGAGAACAAGCACATACTCCTTCTCAGCTGGGAGGAACAATGTAGTCATGTCCTCCATAGGAAGACAATGGCATTATAGGGGTAGTGTGACACTACTGTAGGTTCACCTTGGGGGGGGTTCCTGTTCACGACCTAGCCTTCTCTCTTTGACCTCCTTCCCCTTTGTCAAAAGATTTGATTTGTCAAAACTGTGCAGCCCTGCCCGTTTATCTCTTTCAACCACATTGCATTTTCTATGTTGTGCCATAAAGTAAATCTCAAAGACCTAATTTTCTGCATTCCAACACATTGAGAGGGAATGTGTGTCTTTGTCTGTTCTACGCCACAAACAGCATGTGCAGTACTCTACACCAGAGACGCAATAAGGCTCTGCACTCCAAAACAGCTTTAGTGCCCTCCTAGACATAGCAAATGGGATGTGAGAGAGGGGAAAATAAACATTTCCGTTCACGAAAGATTGGAATCCTCTCTTTTGACCCAGAATTCTTATCCAATAAGACATGCTGTATACATATTTGTGTCCATGGGCTACAGAACAACCATGACAACTAAAGTATTTAAGAAAGCGAGACGGGGCAAATACTAACTTTCAATCCCCAAAAATACTTTTTTTGCTTGAGTTATAAAGGCGTAATAGACTGATACAGCAGTCCTGAATACAATTTCCTGAATACAATTTGAAGCCTTAAATTCCACTTAAGACTTCAACATAGATCTTTCAGATGACCAACCAGGTTTCAGCCAACTTATAAAAGAAGGGTAAGACTTTGAAACTACTCAAATACATCAAAATATACATGTTCAATGCTAAAACATTATTGGAGTGAAATTCTCATGGTCAATGGAAATATTTTTATATGTTTCCTTGGTTTGGCGTGTCTATTTATAAAATGTAAGGATTTATTTAAAATTATGATTAATACAGTCTGTGTGTTTTTTCTGCCTGCCAGACTAGCTCTAGGTCAAGAAGCCACGCTCTTAATTTCAGTAGCTAATTTGCATGAAACTGATGATTCACCCATGGCATTGCCTTCAACAAAGTTTTCAGCAGCTACTGAATAAACACTATAGCCATGTTATGAAACTTCCTGCCTGATCATTTGGATAAATCCACTGTACGATTTATATTAATCCCCTGGCGAAACAACTTCATTTCAACCAATACACTTTCACCAGCATCGCAATAACAAATCATTTCTTTGTAACAATTAAAAACCTTACTGTGATTATTTTCAATTAAGATGGTCAAAAAGAAACTTCTTTAGCAAATAGCAATTTCTCAAGAAAGAATTTTGCTCAGACCATCTGGGAGTGGTCTGAGTGGGGAGGGGAAAAGTGAAAATTAACCGTTTTTAACTGAGAGGTTTGGAACTCTCTTTCTTATTTGAGAGGTTCCAGATTGTCTAGCCCAGCTGATTTGTAGGGATCCAGATTTTGCAGCTCTTTCAGAACATAGGCTGTCTGGATTTGGGTGAGCTGTTGGCCGAGGTAGGGGTAGTCAGGTGGAAAGTATGGCCAGCCGTAGAATAACGATTATTGAAATGATGGAATATCGTAGATTTATCGGTGTTGACAGTGTTACTTAGCCTCAGTGCAGTGGGCAGCTGGGAGGAGGTGCTCCTATTCTCCATGGACTTTACAGTGTCCCAGAACTTTTTGTTATTAGTGCTACAGGATGCACATTTCTGTTTGAAAAAGCTAGTCTTAGCTTTCCTAACTGACTGAGTATATTGGTTCCTGACTTCCCTGAAAAGTTGCATATCGCGGGGGCTATTCGATGCAAATGCAGTACGGCACAGGATGTTTTTGTGCTGGTCAAGAGCAGTCAAGTCTAGGGTGAACCAAGGGCTATATCTGTTCTTAGTTCTACATTTTTTTAATGGGGCATGCTTATTTAAAATGGGGAGGAAAGCACTTTTAAAGCGCAACCAGGCATCCTCTAACGCATGTTGCTTATACATGTATTCACATGTTATCACATTAACTTCACATGTGAAATTCATGTGGTTTCTCAGAGCTCTGTCATTGCCTACTAACTGGTTCATCCCTGAAATGTATATAAACACATACTGTATGGAAAACAAGCTACATACACATCCGATAGCCTGTTTGTCTGTAGCGGGGCCTTTTGGGACTCTTAAAAATATTGATATTGTTCATATCACATACGGGCAGACTCACACTAGATTTTCCTGCGTTTTGTATATATTCCCACACTATGAGGTTGGAATAATACTGTGTAAAGGATGAAAATGCCCGTTTAGTGTAAAAGATGTTTGAAAATACCGCCTGAAATTTCAACCTGTTTTGGTGAGATGGGGTTTTTGGGTTTCCATGGTGACATCACCATGCAGTAAATTAGACCAATCTAAAATGATCTGCTGAAATTGTTGCAACCCCTATTACTAACCTGTTCAACCTCTCTTTCGTATTGTCTGAGATCCCCAAAGATTGGAAAGCTGCTACGGTCATCCACCTCTTCAAAGGGGGAGACACTCTAAACCCAAACTGTTTTGGGTATAGACTATAGACCTATATCCATCTTGCCCTGCCTTTCTAAAATCTTGGAAAGCCAAGATAACAGACAGATCACGGACCAAGTTATGAACTTCACTGGGTGGTGAAAGTGCAAAGTGAAGCATGTGATGCTCCTTTCCAATAAATATCGAGGGTCTTATTCTGGTGACACGACGATCGATGCTTGACTGCCGTAAACCAAGAGGTTGTGAGTTCAAACCCCAGGTGAGGACATGTTGAATAATAATTGAGTAAATAAACATACACAATATAATCAGGTACTGTATGTCAAATATTTAAGTTGAAAACACTGCGACCAGGTAATGGTCCGGATATCCTGAGGACTTACTTTTGTTTGCAGACATAGCCTGTGAAACTTCATGTGAAATATCCTCACCTGTGAAGTGTTCCAAAACCACATGATTTCACATGTAAAATTTCACCTTGTGAAAAAAAAGTACAAAACATGTGATTTTCCATGTGAAATCATGTGATTTTTCAGTAAGGAACAACTGAGTAGGTTGCAAACATTATGGTTGGTCACACTTGAAACATGCAGGTGACTCAGTCATGTTTCCCCTGTTGTTGCCAGTATGCAAATTGACATGTAGCATGTATGTATCGAATGATGCCGGTGTGCCATACAGTATTTGTTTATCTACACATCACCTGATGCATGTGAATTGTGTAACCACTCAGAATACTAGGCCACATCACACCTGCAAAACATGTTTCCTTGTTGTTGTTAGTTTCAGTAACTAGAGACCTGGGGGTTATCCAATCATTGACTCCCTCTGGTGATGTTATCGATGTTGGGTCGACAGTCAATGGCTGAAGCTGTCCTGTTGACTAGGTTTTCACCAACCTGCCTGGAAGGTGTCTGCTTGAGTGGCACCCGCCAGAATTAAATAGTTTATGTTGGGTATGGACTTTTAGAAATATCAAACCAGGCCTGCCTGTTGAAGCATATACAATTGCTCAAAAACGAGTAGTCAGTAAGCTATTTAAAATATTTGGGTTGGACAGAGTTAATGTTATGGGTCCAGGATAGCACAGCTGGTCTGGCATTTTTATCGGTAAGATAATAGGCCTACAGTAGACAAATGTATGCCTTGCTGCATCGGAATGACTTTTGAATAAGTTTTAGTTTTCAATTGGAAGTTTGCTCAGTTTGTTTTAAATGATCACTGGTTTGCGTATCCCACTCAACCTTCCACGACTGCATGAACGTGCGCCAGACTCGTGTGACGTCGTCTATCCAGAACGGTGGGGTGGCGTCCCGTCATATCGTTCGCCTAGCTCCCATTGGCTGACGCGACTCACCCGACACAGCTTGTGGCTGTTTTCTGCAGAGGAAGCCTGTCTCTGGTATGAGGTCTGCGCTCAGGAATGAAATAGCAGCTTTTTTTCTGCCTCTCTCTCTCTCTCCCTCCCAAAACGATGATGTGACCTAACTACGTGATAACTGTCTGAGCAGTAAGAGAGCAGCACAACTCACAGCTTCATCATTGTCGAGGTGCGAATGAACATAGTCGGTTGTCGCTAGATCATACACTTAGAACGTCTGGACATCCAAGGTAAGAAGACATCAATTCATTCTTCTTTGCTATTGTCCATTGATAATCATTGTAGTGGTTAAACAGTTTGAGAAAGACGATCTACAAAGGCCAGACTAGACACCACTTTTATTTGATATCTAGCGCAGTGGTGATATTGAACCATTGTTGTCAGTGTTAATTTAGACGAGATACAATGTATTGATGCATATCTGTGTTAGCTATGATGTATTAACGCATCTTTGTTTTTTTCCAGCACTCTAAGTGCCAAATGCCAAGACTAGAAGAACACTGTTGGAGTCGCTCCTGTGCATCTAGGGTGGAATCTAAGACTTTTTCTGGGGGAAACTGGGTCGCATCGAGAGCTGAAGAAATGATGTCCATTGTCACAACAGTGCTCAGCAATGCATATGGCTCGCTGCACAGTGTGCGAGCAGCACACTTGATCAGGCGGGGTCTCGTCCTTTTCACCGTGGGAGTAGTTCTTGCGTTGGTGCTCAACTTGCTGCAGTTACAAAGAAATGTGACTTTGTTTCCCGAAGAGGTGATGGCAACTTTGTTTTCATCAGCGTGGTGGATACCCCCTTGCTGCGGCACGGCAGCTGGTGAGTTGTCACTTTTAAACCTATACCCTGACTTAATGAGGTTGCTATATGTACTTTTAATTTTTAGAAAATTAATGTGAATTGGGCTTTTATGGGGGGTGGAATGGGGATAGTCTGCTTGTGTGTTTCATGATACCATTATATGCAGGCAGCTAACTACAGCCTGGGCTACATAATAATTTACCGCGTATTCCATCATTGTTATTGTTCTATATATGAATTGTGTAAGTGTTCTCTCAGCCATGGTGAGCGTTTTGTCTGGTGGAAACATACATTAGTATTTATATTGCCCTCCAATATTCCAATAGGCTTCACTAGAAACAGCTGGACATGGAGGGTCATTGGGGTTGTGCTTCTTTTTCATTGGCTGCTTTCATAACGGGCGAGCTGTGGAGGTGGTCCATAATTGGCTGCTGCCTCGAACATGCCACTACAGAAAAAGAGAAACAAGGAAGTCGTGTGCAGTCAGAATTTAAATAAATCATTTTCACCACCAACCCCTCCCCCATGCTGTTGAGAAGTAGGCTAGTGATTCATGCAACAACAACAAACAATACAAACGTTACAATTCAATTGGGAGACAATGATCTAACGTTTTTATTTTAGTGATACAATGTTCGAGACTTGTCTTCTCACGGTAGGTTACGGACATGGTTGTGCAAGGACTGATAGGCGAGAAATGATCATGTACCAGAAAGTAGAAAGCGATCTTGTCGTTTGTTTTAGTTTCTGTCTATTTTTATCCCAAATTGAAACTCAAAAGAAATGCACCATTTTCAAGACCATCGAACCACATGAGTCAGTTTGATTTGTATGTATGCCGTTCAGTGAGGTACTAACTCAACTGTCTTTTCTGCAGCTGTTGTTGGCCTGCTATACCCCTGCATCGACAGCCATCTAGGAGAGCCCCACAAGTTCAAGAGGGAATGGGCTAGTGTCATGAGATGCATTGCAGTGTTCGTTGGCATCAACCATGCCAGTGCTGTATCCTTTCTAAACATCAACAACTTCACAATGTGCACACTCTCATGTTGGCTACCTCCAATCTGGAAAAGGATGGATGCATATTTACACCAAAGTAATTTTATCACATCCAGAGCATAAATAAGGATGAGGGTCTACTAAATGTGTAACATATTCATAATTGAGTAGCATTCTGTGACTATTTTGATATGTTATATTGTCATTGTGCTACTTTTACAGCCCCAAAGGCAATTCATCTAGTGTCAGTGAGACGGTGGGTTGAATTCCCCACTGCATCCCTGCTTGTTTTGACTCATTGACATACTTTCCAAGTATGTATGGAACCTATAGTTGCTATAAACATATACACTGCTTGTGCCGCCCACACTGCAATGCTTTGATGTAACAATCAACAAATACTATATATATATGAGGGATTTAGTTTTTTTACTGAAGAGATACTTGGAGAGGATGACCTTGGAGAAAGATAGTGAAAGGTTGTGTCAAAGGGTACTATAGGCCCAGATTCGAGCCTGCGCAAGCAAATACTGTCTTTGTCCTTAACTGCTCCGTTTCACAGAAACTACACTTTGCCAATAATGCCCAGCTGTCCCTGACCCTGGCTGCCCTGTCCCTGGGACTGTGGTGGATGTTTGATCGCTCGAGGAGTGGCTTCGGCCTGGGCATCGGGACGGCATTCCTTGCCACCGTTATCACACAGCTGCTGGTCTACAACGGCGTCTATCAGTAAGTCAAGTCGTGCTTTTGTTTGACCACGTTGCACTGAGAAGTTAAGCCCACGCTGTATACCCCAATGCATTTTGAACTCTAATACTTAAGAGTAAGTTGAACGAAAAGTCAATGAAAAGTCATTATTACTTCAAATGTTTGTGGTACTGACTCAACTAAATGACAAGTCACTTAAACTAAAAAAAATGTAAATGATACATTACTTTTTACCCAGCATGCTCTACTGCAGGTTGATTTTGATTTGATTAATCTTCTGCTACACAAAGATAAATATCATACATTTTTCTAAATTAATCCTATAATTTAGTTCGACTTTTATGCACCCGTTTCTGAAATGGTTGTTCCGGTTTAAATGGCTTACACGGAACCAAAACCGGCTGCGCGTATACGCCAATTGTGCATAAATTTATTTTGTCCCCCCACACCAAACGTGATCACGACACGCAGGTTAAAATATCTGAGCAAACTCTGAACCAAATACATTCATTTGGGGACAGGTCGAAAAGCATTAAACCTTTATGGCAATTTAGCTAGTTAGCTTGCACTTGCTAGCTAATTTGTCATATTTAGCTAGCTTGCTGTTGCTAGCTAATTTGTCCTTGGGTATAAACATTGAGTTGTTATTTTACCTGAAATGCACAAGGTCCTCTACTCTGGCAATGAATCCACAGATAAAACGGTCAACCGAGTCGTTTCTATTCATCTCTCCTCCTTCTAGGCTTTTTCTTCTCTTGACTTTAAATTGCGAATGGCAATTTTAAAAAAATTAGGTGTATTACCGCCACCGACCTCGTTCATCTTTCAGTCACCCACGTGGGTATAACCAATGAGGAGATGGCATGTGGGTACCTGCTTCTATAAACCAATGAGATGGGAGAGGCAGGACTTGCAGCGCGATCTGCGTCGGAAATAGAACTGACTTCTTGATATTTTAATAATATTGAATAATATAGATTTCAAAATTTATTTTCCAACGCTCGTGGGTGAATAACATTTTAACTGTTGGATATTGTAACTCTTGCTGGATTCCAATATGAATTACACCTCACTTTTTGTAGTTTTTTTTGTAATATACACATTTAAAAATGTTTGGACCATCCACCCCTCTTCGGAGGACAAAAAAACGAACATTTTACAGCTTTTTCTTTTGTTGTATTTATACACACATTTGACATACATTGCACTTTTATTTTCCTACTACAGTAGTTACATAGCAAGATTAAAGTAATTTGATATACATTACCTCTGGATAGATATGACTGAAAACACTATGTATAAGTACTAACTATTATAGAACATGAGCTTTTAAACCATCCCTCAGCTACTCTCAATCCATCCCACCTACCCTCTTATGATTTCCATGGGCCATATATTTTTCAACTGTTTATTTTTCAATTACGCATCACTTCGCAAGCCAACAAAATGTGACTTGCAGGTAGGGTTGCACCAAAAGAATCCCGGGTTGGAAGATTCATGGAAATCTTCCAACCAAGAACGTTTTTAAATCTGGGAATTGGGGAAAGTTAATAAAATGTTGCTACCCTACATGAAAGCCTGATGTGGCCTGTAAAACCATGAGTTTCAGGCCACTGTATTAGGGTAAAGCGGGGCCTTATGAGAAATGTAATGTCATAAAGAGTTTTAATTATAATATTCACCTAGGAACTCTCTTGGTGAAGGCCACAGGCCTGAAAATGAACAAATGTCTCTGTCACTAACAAATACAGCCATGGGTGGTAACTCTATAATTCACTCAAATGCAGAGCACACTGAGATTATATTGGAGGCGTAATGACAACTAATTGGGGTTAACCGTGCTGACAAACTGTCAAAAAGGCATTTGCAAGATATATGATAATAATAAGATGCATTTAGGATAAGTTTTTTTTATCCAAAGTGACTTACAGTACTGCAAGACTACTTTTTGTTGTGCCTCAGTGGGAATAGAAGCCATATTGCCGACGTTGCGAGTGCCATGCTCTGCCAACTGAGCTGCACAGGACCATATTATGATATTATATTATGGTATCATTACTTGCCTTAACGTTTTAGTACAGCCAGTGAATAAAATAAGACATGGGTGTTTTTTGGGGGGGAAATATTTCCCTTGTGATTGATGTATTATTAAAGTGTGCTTTCTCGAACTGGTCTCAGTCACCTGATTCCATCAAAGAGGATCTGACAGATAAGGCATGAAAATGAAAGCAATTATTTTTTGGTGATACGGATTCCCCCATGCCTCTACACCCAATTATTGGCCCTCCTACCTGCCTATGTGGCACCTCCTCAAAAACATCATGGGGAGAGGGACCACTGTTGCTTCAGTGAGGGGCTTACAAAGAGCTGTGTTCAAAAGGCCTTGCAGCTTCTGTTGACTGAAGGGAAGAGAGAGATGAAATTGAGAGGGAGAGGATTTTATATTTCCTCATTAAACTTTAATAATGCTGCCTTCCCCCCTTTTGAGATCTGTCTTTGAAACTGTGTTTAAGTTGCCATTCCTGTTTTAAGGCTAGTTTCTATATGTCTTATTTGGGGCTGGATTTGACTATTGGGGCAGATATTTAATTTAATCGGGTGTATTTTTCTCCCTGTCTTGTAGATACACGTATCCAGACTTTTTGTATGTGCGCTCTTGGCTTCCATGCATATTCTTCTCAGGAGGAGTGACTGTGGGGAACATAGGACGCCAGCTAGCCATGGTAAGCCCTGTCCCCTATTTTCTTAGTCAAATTCTGCTGATTTGTTAGCACAGGAACACATTGAGACGGCACCTTGACATGTTCGTGCGGCACAAACTTTTGTGAGAGAAAAAGCCTGACATAACACAATGTCGGCTATAATTCCTTCATCCGGTGTACCCCCGAAGTCTGAACCTTATTCTGTGTACAGTTCTTCACAGTCACGTCCATTATACAGTTTGATTCAATTAAAGTGTGAAAACAGCATGTTGTTTTGTTTTTCGCAGTAGCGAGCCAGTCTTCTAGCGAGTCCTGGAGCCAAATGTACCAAAGGGTCATTTCCTGCTTGTTGTTTTTCAGTGCTGGTGTTTGAAATGTTGGCAGTTGGCACAAGCCCTTGCTTGCTCTTTTATTTTTCTCTCATTCTGTTTCACTCTCTCTCTCTCTCTCTCTCGCTCTCTCGCTCTCTCGCTCTCTCTCTGAGATGGATTAAGTCTGTTTACCTTTCATTCAGTCTTTTAGAGTTGCCTTTTAAATGCTTTCAAACTTGCATCTTGTGTTTCTCAACAAAGCAGCCAGCTTGTGTGTGGCAGGAACACGTTAGCACTAGAGTTCAGTCAACTGGGTTGCATTCGCTAGAAAGAAAATGGACTGAAACAGTGAGGGACTGAAAATAATTGTTCAATGTTAAATGTTTTGCTACAGTGTGCACTAATGAATATGACCATTATTATTGTATCTGATGGCTGATGATCTTTGAAATGCAAGAGAAAGGCCACAATGTATTATTCCAGTTTAGGCACAATTTAGATGTTGGCCACTAGATGGCAGCAGTGTATGTGAAAGCTTTAGACTGATGCAATGAACCATTGCATTTCTGTTCAATATGTTGTATCAAGTCTGCCCAAATGTGCCTAATTGGTTTATTGATATATTTTCAAATTCATAACTATGCATTGTCCTCAAACAATAGCATGTACAATAGACTGTAATAGATTAACAAGAATGTAAGCTTTCTGCCCATATCAGATATGTCTATATTCTGGGAAATGTTCTTGTTACTTCCAATCTCATGCTAATCACATTAGCGCATGTTAGCTCAATCATCCCACGGGGGGTGGCAGACGGCGGATACCGATCCCGTAGAGGGGCCATTTAAGAAAGAGTTGTGGTTAGGACTTACACAGCTAGACTGCATTTTTAGTGATGTGTTAATTTGAGATTTGGTTCATTATACAGTATCGAATCAGGCCAGCGATTGAACTGTTGAGAAGCTAACTCAAGTTTTTTAGTTTTCTGGCTGATTTGTTTTTTTTGTGCTTCCAGAAGTTTGAAATGACTGAAATATTGCCCTAAAAGCATTGAAAGTGCTTTTCCTTTAATCCTACATCACTAGCCTATAACTTGTTATGGAGACAGTTATATAACTGGTTATGTAGCTTTATCTCTCTTTATGTGGTTGTTGTCATGTACGTCATTTTGTCTGTAAATGTTGGTGTAATGTTGTCTTTAGCGCTCTTGAATGCAATAACAATTCCTCTATAAGACCAAATAAATGAACTGAGCCACTGCTCTAAGTTCTGGGATGTACATGTATTTTCTGGTATGTTCTACATATGCTTAACATGTGACTTGAGGCTCTGAAGGAAGGTTCTAAATCAAGAGAAATGGGAAAAGTGAGAGGGAGAACTCTCTAGACACATATACCATTTAGGGGGGGGGGGTAGCCGATGCCTTGAGGAAGGGGTATCACATTTTACTGTAACCCCAACATCAGGTAATCTTCGCACAGTTGTACCTATACGTAGGACACCATGATCCACTGTATAATAGCCCTATAGTCTACTGTCAAGAACTGTAGAACTCAGCCTTAGGTTAAAGCCATCAATAATGGTCTTCTCCAATCCCCATTGTGGGTGTTACCACTGTAGGAAGATGTCTGTTGTTTGCTGATATTGAGCATGATGTATGAACATGGGCTTTCCTCTCTCTCTCTTCAGGGTGGTGTCGAGAAACTCCACAACGACTGAACAGAGATCAGCTGAAGAGGGGAAAGGAGGAAGACTGACAATATGGAGAGCAGGCGTAACGGAGCCGAGTGTGCCATCATGGGGAGAGACAGTTTGAAAGAAAAGAGAGACTTATTTATTTTTTTACCACTTTTCTGTGTGTTATAACAAAGAGCTAGCCAGAACACTCTTGACCTAACGTGCCATGATGTCTGCACCTCTTGGTGGCCAAAATCACTTACAGTATTAGGCTAGCAGTTGCCGCTATGCTGTCTCTATTAGGATCCATATAGCATTATTCCAGAAGATAGTCGCAAAGCTATCCCTGTTAGGGTTCATATAGCATTAGGCTAGCAGTTAGACACTAGGCTATACCTGTTTGGGTCCATATAGCATTAGGCTATATGGCCTAATGATATAGCATTAGGCTATATGGCCACTAGCTCCTCCCTCACTATGGCAGGACAGTATTTGCCCTTCCAATTCTTCGAAATGAAAAGTTAACTTGTTTCAGTTTTACAGTGTAAGAGTGAACTATTAGCTTTTTGCAGGTGCGTGTGGATTTGTGCAGGTCTGTTATGGCTGAGTACAAAATTACCATAATAGGGAAACGTTTAGAGCTGTGCACTAATGTCTGACACTCACAGAGATGGCGATGACATGTATTGTGTTCCCAATATTGTAATTAACCAAGAAAAATATTTATCTGAGAAATTAGAATGCCAACACCTATAACTCCAAACCAAATATACATGAGATCACAGATGATGTGACCATGTTTTGAAAGAATGTACCATGATACTACACTAAGTAAGCATATTCATGGTTCATCGGGTTTGAAAGCTCACCTCTTGGCTGACTTTGTGGATATGGTGTGCAACCTGGAGGTGACCTATGACCCCTCAAATGAATGGCTGATTTCCAATTTAGAATTTTCCAGACTTGGCATTAAAGTTTATGATCATACATTAAGAGAAGGAGACAGGACATTTTTACTATGGCCTGCGGATTTGCAATCTGTGATTGCCTTTGTATTATAGAATTGAGTGCTTTTGTCACTACTATACCAGTTCAATTTTATTGTACATAATTATATATTGCTTACATGTATAGTCACTTCCCTATATAATCAGACAGGTATTACCTCACTATACCAATTCATTTCAATAGTTGGGGGGCTAAAGGAATAAAAGTGCAATCACATATACCTGAGCTGACTATTCTTATTTATTATTTCTGACAATAGTTAAGAGGCGAGACTCCATGGAATCATACGCAGTGTGGATATTTTAAAAAATGAGCATCCAATAAGCAATAACAGCAGCTTTTGTAAAAACAAAAGTTGTCTAAGATTACTTGCATTCTTCGACTGGATACCAATGACTATTCTCTCCATGAGGAGAAGAAAAAATAACATTGTGTCAAACTGTTTCTCCTAGTAGTTAAAACATTATTAAATGGGAATACAGATTATTTAAAAAAATATATTTTGTTATGTATAGATCACAGCGGGATTGGTTGGTATGCCTGGTTCGGTGTGAATCTTTGCTCAATTTCAGGTGTTTGTCCCAAATGACACCCTATTCTCTATATAGTGGACTACTTTTGACTAGGGGCCCTGGTCAAAAGTAGTGCACTATATAGGGAATAGGGTTCCATTTAGGATGCAATCCAGGTGTGCTGCTGGGAGAAAAGGAAGCTTTTATTATTGGGGTGTTTAAAACACCTATTATTTCAATGTGTAGAGAGTGCGAGTGTGTTTTCAGCTGTGTATCATTTTTATTACCTTGAATCCAAGTGGAAAATAAAAAGGAACTCCTAATGACGTGTGTGTATCTACATTGAGTCTACATAGTTCTGCCACACATCTTAGCAGAATGAAACCGTACAGATACAAGATTTGTGTGCACATTTTCAGCCCAATGCAAGAAGTGATTGTATGAGAGTTTACCCCTCTGGTAAGTTTGCCATCTGAAAATGTAATCGATACAAACATATAAGGTATGCAAATGAGACATAACAAAAATATAGATGCTATTTTATTCTGAATTTTGATAACCAACAAGTTGTTTTATTCTGTTTTGGAAAATACAGAAGGTAAGAGTGGAGATAGTCCGTGTCCAAAAGGTTACCCTATATTAGGCATGGTCAACTGGTGGCCTGCCCCTCTGGTGGCCTGTGGATCCATTTCCACCCTCTCAATTTGTTTTCAGGTCATAGTTGTGGTCTCAACTTACTGTTAAGAGTTAGAATAGTAGAATACACAAGGTGCCATTTAGAAATTTGGTTGTGCATCAGCACTTCTGTCAGTGTTTTGTGAAAGTATTCACCCCCCTATTTTGTTGCCTTACAACCTGCAATTAAAATAGATTCAGGGGATTGTATCATTTGATGTACAACAACATGCCTACCACTTTGAAGATGAAAAATATTTTTTATTGGGAAACAAGAAATAAGATGACGACAAAAAAATTATTTGAGAGTGCATAACTATTCACCCCCCCCAAAGTCAATACTTTGTAGAGCCACCTTTTGCAGCAATTACAGCTGCAAGTCTCCTGGGGCATGTCTCTATAAACTTTGGCACAACTAGCCACTGGGATTTCTTGCCCATTCTTCAAGGCAAAACTGCTCCAGCTCCTTCAAGTTGGGTGGGTTCCGCTGGTGTACAGCAATATTTAGGTCATACCACAGATTCTCAATTGGATTGAGGTCTGGGCTTTGACTCGGCCATTCCAAGACATTTAGATGTTTCCCCTTAAACCACTTGAGTGTTGCTTTAGCAGTATGCTTAGAGTTATTGTCCTGCTGGAAGGTGAACCTCCGTCCCAGTCTCAAATCTCTGGAAGACTAAAACAGGTTTCCCTCAAGAATTTTCCTGTATTTAGCTCCATCCATCATTCCTTCAATTCTGACCAGTTTCCCAGTCCCTGCCGATGGAAAAACATCCCCACAGCATGATGCTGCCACAACCATGTATGTATGTATATATGTATATATGTGTATGTATGTATGTATGTATGTATGTATGTATGTATGTATGTATGTATGTATGTATGTATGTATGTATGTATGTATGTATGTATGTATGTATGTATGTATGTATGTATGTATGTATGTATGTATGTATGTACAGTGGGGCAAAAAAGTATTTAGTCAGCCACCAAATCTTTGGAGGGAGTTGAAAGTCTGTTGCCCAGCAACAGCCCCAAAACATCACTGCTCTAGAGGAGATCTGCATGGAGGAATGGGCCAAAATTCCAGCAACAGTGTGTGAAAACCTAGTGAAGACTTTTGACTTTTGACAGAAAACATTTGACCTCTGTCATTGCCAACAAAGGGTATATAACAAAGTATTGAGATAAACTTTTGTTATTGACCAAATGCTTATTTTCCACCATAATTTGCAAATAAATTCATAAAAAATCCTACAATGTGATTTTCTTTTCTCATTTTGTCTGTCATAGTTGAAGTAAACCTATGATGAAAATGATGAAAATTACAGGCCTCTCTCATCATTTTAAGTGCTGACTAAATACTTTTTTGCCCCACTGTATGTATGGGGCGGCAGGTAGCTTAGTGGTTAGAGTGTTGCTGGATTGAATCCCTCAGTTGACAAGGTAAAAATCTGTTGTTCTGCCCCTGAGCAAGGCACTGTTTCCCGGGTGCCGTGGATGTTGGTTAAGGCAGCCCCAGAAGGCATTCAGTTGTACAACTGACTAGGTATCCCCCTTTCCTTATAGCCTACTTGAAGAGATTATTATGGATGAAAGAGCGAGATTGTTTTTATTTGTCAAAGGCAGCCAAATATACCCTCTATATTTATTGGAAAGGAGCATCGCCTTGCACTTTCACCACCCTGTGAAGTTCATCGCAATGTATTTAATCTGTAGCCTAATAAACTGTATGCTTTCCCGAGATGTAGTGGGAAGACCATACAACATGTCATCGTGTGATTCCAAGGCGAGGTTGCGGAATTCAATGGTGAAGTCAGCCACTGGTCTGGCCCTTTGGCAGATGTTGAACAGTTGGCTGGCCACTTCTCGTCCATCGACTGGGTGGTCGAAGACTCGTTGCAGCTCGATAGTGAAGGCTAATACGGAGCTGCAGGTTGGTGGCTGTTGTTCCCACATCACCGTTGCCCACGCCAGGGCCTTGACCGAGAGTAGAGAGATGTACGTGATCATGGCCCGATCGGTGTGGAATGAGGAGGACTGTAGCTCAAACACCAGAGAGCACTGGGTGAGGATCCCCTTGCATCCTCCCGGGTGGCCATCATAATGCTCAGGGGCTGGGATCTTGGGTTCCCAGTGCAGGTTCCCTGGAGGAACTACGGTGACGTCTGTACCACTGGGCGAGGAGATTTGGACATTGGCTCCTCCTGGGTTGAGGTTGGACTGTGGTTGGAGGGAGTCGGTAAGTGCCCGAAGGGTCTCTAATATTTGGGAGAGTTGTTCTTGCTGCCATCGCAGCAGTGCTCCTTGGTGGGTTACAATGTTCTTGATCTGGGTGATCTCTGTTGGGTTCATGTTTAGGCAGAAGCTTGCTGGGATGTGGTGAGGTTGGAACCAGGTGCAGAGAAGAGACCAGACAATGAATCAGCGGTTAAGGATAAACATAAATAGTTTACTGAGAAATGCTAGCCAAAAGATCACAGTACACTCGAAAAACAACAACCATTAAGTCTAGAAAACTCACTCAGGAAACAAATGCACACAGTAAACAGTTCAAGCTTCTGCAAAGGAAACCAGAAAATACACCTCTTTTAACAAGGAAATCATAATGTTATTAGTGTCATTAATGTATATAGGGCGGTCTCTGCTGCCCTCTAGTGACAGGTGGAACCTGGAATACAGATGAAAACTCTCTTGGTAAATAGTGTGGTCTACAGTTTATCATGAGATACTCTACCTCAGGTGAGCAAAATCTCAATACTTTCTTAATATTAGATTTCGTGAGCCAGCTGTTATTTACAAATAGACACAGACCACTACCCCTTGTCTTACCGGAGGCAGCTGTTCTATCTTGCCGATGGACCGAAAACCTAGCCAGATGTATGTTATCTATGTCGTTGTTCAGCCACGACTCGGTGAAACATAAGATATTACTGTTTTTAATGTCTGGTTGGTAGGATAGTCTTGATCAGAGCTCATCCATTTTGTTATCCAATGATTGCACGTTGGCTAATAGGACTGATGGTAGAGGGGGATTGCCGTCGGATCCTTACAAGGCACCCCAACCTATGTTCCAGATGTCTCTGTCTCTTCTTCATCCGAATGACAGGGATTTGGGTCTTGTCGGGTGTCTGAAATAAATCCTTCGCGTCCAACTCGTTAAAGAGAAAATCTTCGTCCAGTACGAGATGAGTAATTGCTGTTCTGATATCCAGAAGCTGGTTTTGGTCATAAGAGACTGTGATTTTACCTGATTTATTTGATATTAATGGTTAACAATTGATATTTAACTAATAATACTACATTTCTGCCCTACTAATGCTGTGTTTTTATGGTCTCCACTCTAGTTCCCTGCAGCTAATCTGGGCGTATGGTCACTAGAGATGGCTTGAGCTGACAAATTAGTGAAAGACTACATTACATAGACAAGATGTGGTGGGTGTAACCAAGATAGAGATAGCTTGGAAGAGTTTAGAACAATCCCTCATTGTCTCAAAATCATCCTTGCATCTGGGAGACTAAACCAGGGTGGGGTTAAGATAACCCCCCACCCCACCCCGTGCAGATGACCACAGGATAAACCCAAAGTGGTTTATGGTGCCCCCAATCTGCCATGGGCGGGGTGGAACCAGCCATGACTAAGCATTCTTTGTGTCAGCTCTATAAGAAACCGCATTTTCTGTAAAGGTTAGTGTACTCGGCCCAACAGTCAAGAGTGTTGGGTTGACTAGTCTCATTATTGCAATAATTAATCGATATTGAATAAAGATGATTGTTTGAAGAAATGACAAAGTCTCTCTCACTTGTATAGAATGTTCCACCACAAGACGGTGGCAGAAACATTATGTACAAAGTAAGTTCAAAATAACGCAAAAAACACACACAATAGCACAATTGGTTAGGAGCTCGTAAAAAGGCAGTTATCTCTTTATCTTAATATGGCAGAAGCAATCGGGCCTGGGCAGAGTAGGGATTAAAATATTTTTTTGTGGCCCTCACCCCATCAAAGTTGCACATCCCTGTGTTATGTAGTGCAATATATAGGGAATGGGGTGTCATTTGGGACACATACTACGAATAGCTCCCATGGTGCTGCCCTTCAACCTTTACCTGCTAAGCTGATGCTTACAGTGCCTTGCGAAAGTATTCGGCCCCCTTGAACTTTGCGACCTTTTGCCACATTTCAGGCTTCAAACATAAAGATATAAAACTGTATTTTTTTGTGAAGAATCAACAACAAGTGGGACACAATCATGAAGTGGAACGACATTTATTGGATATTTCAAACTTTTTTAACAAATCAAAAACTGAAAAATTGGGGGTGCAAAATTATTCAGCCCCCCTTAAATTAATACTTTGTAGCGCCACCGTTTGCTGCGATTACAGCTGTAAGTCGCTTGTGGTATGTCTCTATCAGTTTTAAACATCAAGAGACTGAATTTTTTTCCCATTCCTCCTTGCAAAACAGCTCGAGCTCAGTGAGGTTGGATGGAGAGCATTTGTGAACAGCAGTTTTCAGTTCATTCCACAGTTTCTCGATTGGATTCAGGTCTGGACTTTGACTTGGCCATTCTAACACCTGGATATGTTTATTTTTGAACCATTCCATTGTAGATTTTGCTTTATGTTTTGGATCATTGTCTTGTCCTTCTGTAGCTCAGTTGGTAGAGCATGGCGCTTGTAACGCCAGGGTAGTGGGTTCGATTCCCGGGACCACCCATACGTAGAATGTATGCACACATGACTGTAAGTCGCTTTGGATAAAAGCGTCTGCTAAATGGCATTTTTTTTTTTTTTTTTTTTTTTTTGGAAGAGAAATCTCTGTCCCAGTCTCAGGTCTTTTGCAGACTCCTTCAGGTTTTCTTCCAGAATGGTCCTGTATTTGGCTCCATCCATCTTCCCATCAATTTTAACTATCTTCCCTGTCCCTGCTGAAGAAAAGCAGGCCCAAACCATGATGCTGCCACCACCATGTTTGACAGTGGGGATGGTGTGTTCAGGGTGATGAGCTGTGTTGCTTTTACGCCAAACATAACATTTTGCATTGTTGCCAAAAAGTTCAATTTTGGTTTCATCTGACCAGAGCACCTTCTTCCACATGTTTGGTGTGTCTCCCAGGTGGCTTGTGGCAAACTTTAAACGACACTTTTTATGGATATCTTTAAGAAATGGCTTTCTTCTTGCCACTCTTCCATAAAGACCAGATTTGTGCAATATACGACTGATTGTTGTCCTATGGACAGAGTCTCCAACCTCAGCTGTAGATCTCTGCAGTTCATCCAGAGTGATCATGGGCCTCTTGGCTGCATCTCTGATCAGTCTTCTCCTTGTATGAGCTGAAAGTTTAGAGGAACGGCCAGGTCTTGGTAGATTTGCAGTGGTCTGATACCCCTTCCATTTCAATATTATCGCTTGCACAGTGCTCCTTGGGATGTTTAAAGCTTGGGAAATCTTTTTGTATCCAAATCCTTCACAACAGTATCTCGGACCTGCCTGGTGTTCCTTGTTCTTCATGATGCTCTCTGCGCTTTTAACGGACCTCTGAGACTATCACAGTGCAGGTGCATTTATACTGAGACTTGATTACACACAGATGGATTGTATTTATCATCATTAGTCATTTAGGTCAACATTGGATCATTCAATGATCCTCACTGGACTTCTGGAGAGAGTTTGCTGCACTGAAAGTAAAGGGGCTGAATAATTTTGCACGCCCAATTTTTCAGTTTTTGATTTGTTAAAAAAGTTTGAAATATCCAATAAATGTCGTTCCACTTCATGATTGTGTCCCACTTGTTGTTGATTCTTCACAAAAAATACAGTTTTATATCTTTATGTTTGAAGCCTAAAATGTGGCAAATGTTCGCAAAGTTCAAGGGGGCCGAATACTTTCGCAAGGCACTGTAAGTGTAATAACAGCTCCTGAGTAACCCAGTGAGTCATCTCTATCTCTGGTTGTGCAAGGGCAAGGAGTATTAAAGGGACAAACTGTAGCATAGTTAGAGTATTATAAGGACAAACTGTAGTATTATAGAGGAAGAAGAATACTTTGTCCATCATTCAGAGAATGTATTTCTTCTCTTCCCATTCTAACTCAATCTGGCATTGAACTCCATGTTTGTTTACAAGACTGGATGACAATAATTATTCCTGCCACTTAATTACTATGTGTCAAGATGGCTTCCACAAAACAATGGTTTCCAAAAGTGCTGGGGCATCAGCGCTCGATTAGCCTGGATTGTTATTGTTGTGTCTGCGGCAGGGGAAACTGAATAGAGCAGGACAGTCTTTTGTCTGAGGCCCCTGTCACAGGCTCGACTACCATTATAATGTACTCAGCTTTTTTCCCCTTTTCTCTCACTCCCTGTCAACCCTCCCCCTCGCTGAACTTATATACCCCTGCCTGTCACTAGGATCACTATCATAAGAGGGGGAGCACCCCCTCCCCAATCTGCTCCCCCCTCCTGACACGCCTTTCTGGAGAGCAGTCTTCTATTTATACCTAGCAGGGGACTGACAGTTAACCTTTTGCACTGGGGACATTTCTGGGAGTGAGGCCAATTTTCAGGCCGGATTCAGCCCTCGTTCTGAGAGCGTTGCGTCTCTCCCGACAGGGCAGCGAACCAGCGCCACACGCCACGGCTACGTTTCCCCTCTTAATGTCTCCCCCTCCACTCAGTCAGAATAATTGGCGTGGCGTCAACCCTTTTCATTTCCACCCAGAGCTGACTGAAGGACTCCAATAGACAACCGCTCTCTGCCAACACAAATCTCTCTCTCTCTTTCCTCTGCCTCTCTCTCTCCTCTGCCTCTCTATCCCCCCTCTGTATCACATCATTCTCTCATACATTAGCAGTTAGAAAACAACAAAGGTCCTGATACAGTGCCCTGAGGGCCAACTTAACCCAACACTTGACAGTTGGGCTGTACGTAGTATGGTACAATATTATTCTCCATCCACCTCAAGTGGAGTCAAAGCCAACCGCATGTTAACATGTCAGTGTGCTCCAGAGAGCCTTACTGTGCTAGTTCTAATAATTGTGAGTGTGATATCATTTTGTACCTGTTTATGTACAGTACACAGGACCATAGCTACGTATAAGGAGAGAAAGATCCGGATCTAGTAAAAAAAAATGTTTAGGAACTCACTCGGGGTCTCAACTTACTGTTGAGAGTTACAATAGTAGAAAACACAAGTAGTGTCATTCCGAAACTTGGTAGTGCATCAGCAGTTTTCCTCTTGTTATATGTTACTCACTGACAGTCACTCAATTAGCCCATGTCAGTAAAAAAATGTAGTGGAAAATTTGTCCATCTATACTTGTAGCATTCATGACCAAATTATCGACTGGGCACGCAGGGCACATGCCCTGGGGCACTGACCTCCAGGGAGCCCCCTTTGATTTTCTTATTTACTCTCACTGAGATATATTCACATGGCATAAATCATGGCAAAATGTCTAGAATTGCAGGAAATTTGTTTTAAAATGAATTAATCATTTATTATTAAACGTTTATGGCACTTTTCATTACATACAGAATCTCAAAGCATATGTTAAGCAAAATAAACAAGAAGTCATTAAATATAGGCTACAACTGTAGCTAGATCATCTAGATCAAGTCTGAGTGCTTCTTGAAGCCTCCATCATGAGAGGATCTGGAAGCTCATAACTAGATGGTCAGCGGAGGTGTTGGACAGTTCAGCATGTCCAAGAGCAGGTAGGCAGGCAGCCTGATGTCATCTGGTCGTCTCCGCCGTCTGCCGATTCCCTGTATTGGGACTCTGATGAAGTTTTAGCTCGCCACATACTACACCCCACTCCCTACTTCAGAAGATGCATAGGCTCCTCTTGGGTCACTGTTGGGGAAAGAAAAAAAAAAGTCAGGTGTAATTCAAATGAAAACATACACCTTCTAGCTAGCATTAGCTAGCTTGTTAAAGACACTGATTTTCATCAATTTACAGGCAGGAATCCAATTCATGATATCAAGACTTGATCTGCACTCATTTAGCTATTGAATAATAAACCATTTATCAAACTACTTATATAAAATATATTAAATATGTACAGAATTTACTCTGCCTAGGCTGCCACTAGGCGCCATGGCAATTTCTCCCTAACACATGGCAAAATGTGTGGATTTGCAAGAAGATTGCTGTAAAACTGCGACAACAAAAATTCTGTAAAGCAAACTTATTTGGTTACCTTTTGTTAATAAAATACTTTTTCTGCTAACAGATCGCTCTGTAAGTATTAAATTATAGTTTTTAATCCCAGTGCTGCGTTAATGTGAACGAATGTGTAGCTGTTAATTGTATAGCTAATTGGCTAT
>NC_060184.1:53215764-53251936 GCF_021184085.1 Oncorhynchus gorbuscha
TCTTGTAGCGGATGCGAGCTTCAACTGGAAGCCAGTGGAGAGAGCGGAGGAGCGGGGTGACGTGAGAGAACTTGGGAAGGTTGAACACCAGACAAAATTGAGTTTTTACCAAAAGTTATATTTTGGTTTCATCTGACCATATGACATTCTCTCAATCTTCTTCTGGATCATCCAAATCCTCTCTAGCAAACTTCAGATGGGCCTGGACATCTACTGGGGGACATGTCTGGCAGTGCAGGATTTGAGTACTGGCTTAAGCAGGGGGACACATCTGGCACTGCAGGATTTTAGTCATTGGTGGCATAGTGTGTTACTGATGGTAGGCTTTGTTACTTTGGTTCCAGCTCTCTGCAGGTCATTCACTACGTCCCCCCGTGTGTTTCTGGGATTTTTGCTCACCGCTCTTGTGATCATTTTGACCCCACGGGGTGAGATCTTGCATGGAGCCCCAGATCGAGGGAGATTATCAGTGGTCTTGTATGTCTTCCATTTCCTAATAATTGCTCCCACAGTTGATTTATTCAAACCAAGCTGCTTACCTATTGCAGATTCAGTCTTCTCAGCCTGGTGCAGGTCTACATTTTTTTTTCTGGTGTCCTTTGACAGCTCTTTGGTCTTGGCCATAGTGGAGTTTGGAGTGTGACTGTTTGAGGTTGTGGACAGGTGTCTTTTATACTGATAACAAGTTCAAACAGGTGCCATTAATACAGGTAACGAGTGGAGGACAGAGGAGCCTCTTAGAGAAGAAGTTACAGGTCTGTGAGAGCCAGAAATCTTGCTTGTTCGTGGGTGACCAAATACTTATTTTCCACCATAATTTGCAAATAAATTCATTAAAAATCCTACATTGTGATTTTCTGGATTTCTTTTTCTCATTTTGTCTGTCATAGTTGAAGTGTACCTATGATGAAAAGTACAGGCCTCTCTCATCTTTTTAAGTGGGAGAACTTGCACAATTGGTGGCTGACTAAAAACTTTTTTCCCCCACTGTACACTGAGTTTATGGAACATGAGGAACACCTGCTCTTTCCATCACGCTGCCAAGCATACCCTAGTAAAACTGACTATCCTATCCTAACGATCCTCGACTTCAGCGACGTCATCTAAAAAATTGCTTCCAACACTCTACTCAACAAACTGGATGCAGTTTATCACAGTGCCATCCGTTTTGTCACTAAAGCACCTTATACTACCCACCACTGCGACTTGTATGCTCTAGTCGGCTGGCCCTCGCTACATATTCGTCGCCAGACCCACTGGCTTCAGATCATCTACAAGGCCATGCTAGGCAAAGCTCCGACTTATCTCAGCTCACTAGTCACGATGGCAACACCCATCCGTAGCACACGCTCCAGCAGGTGTATCTCATTGATCATCCCTAAAGCCAACACCTCATTCGGCCGCCTTTCGTTCCAGTACTCCGCTGCCTGTGACTGGAACGAATTGCAAAAATCGCTGAAGTTGGAGACTTTTATCTCCCTCACCAACTTCAAACATCAGCTAGCTGAGCAGCTAACCGATCGCTGCAGCTGTACATAATCTATTGGTAAATAGCACACCCATTTTCACCTACCTCATCCCCAGTTTTTATTTATTTACTTTTCTGCTCTTTTGCACACCAATATCTCTACCTGTACATGATCATCTGATCATTTATCACTCCAGTGTTAATTTTCAATATTGTAATTATTCGCCTACCTCCTCATGCCTTTTGCACACATTGTATATAGACTCCCCTTTTTTCTCTGTGTTATTGACTTCTTAATTGTTTACTCCATGTGTAACTCTGTGTTGTCTGTTCACACTGCTATGCTTTATCTTGGCCAGGTCGCAGTTGCAAATGAGAACCTGTTCTCAACTAGCCTACCTGGTTAAATAAAGGTGAAATAAAAAAAATAAACAGACTGACCAGGTGAATCCAGCTGAAAAGCCATGATCCCTTATTGACGTCACCTGTTAAATCCACTTCAAAATCAGTGTAGGATTTTTAAGCCTTGAGACAATTGAGACATTCATTTTGTATGTGTGCCATTCATAGGGTGACTGGGCAAGGCTAAAGATTTAGAGTGCCTTTAAACTGGGTATTGTAGGAGGTGCCAGGCTCACCGGTTTGTGTCAAGAACTGCAACCCTGCTGGGTTGTTCACGCTCAACAATTTCCTGTGTGTGTCAAGAATGGTCCACCACCCCAAAGGACATCCAGCCAACTGGACACAACTGTGGGAATTGCCGTCAACATGGGCCAGCATTTCTATGGAACGCTTTCGACACCTTGTAGAGTCCATGTCCCGACGAACTGAGGCCGTTCTGACGGCAAAAGGGGGGGGATGCAACTCAATATGAGGAAGGTGTTCTTAATGTTTTGTACACTCAGTGTCCATACGATGCTATAGGGATTCTGGGTCAACGGTTGGATGTCTGTCTGGGAGTCAGCGGGTGGCAGTTCCAGTTCTCTGCATTTGTTTGACATCTGGCTCAGCTTTGTGTGCTCAGACACACACACACACACACACACACACACACACACACACACACACACACACACACACACACACACACACACACACACACACACACACACACACAACAAGTCCCAAAATGTTGGGTATAAGTTTGCAGTCCTTTGTAGCAAACATATATGTTTCAAGTCAACAGTACACTCACACATGTAGACAAATCTAAATATGGACATTCATTATTTTTTTACTTCCATGACCCTTATTGTACTGCTTGAGCAGGTTAGTGTCGTTAGGTTATGCATATGTGTGGCATATGTTACAAAACCATTTTAATGACTGTACTTATGATGGCAGCCGGTCACTTAAAAAGCAGCTGAGCAAAGACAAGTTGAGAGCCTTGTGTGATGAGTATCAACTGGCCGTAATCCAGAAGTAGGACACATGCCTGGTTACATCTCTCTTTTGACGAAAGTGGAGCACTATAAAGGGATTAGGGTGCCATTTGGACACAAGCCTGTCACTGTCAGGTTCCCTATGAGATCAGAGGGAATGGTTTAGTAGGAGTCAGCTCATGTAAGAAATACTGTGGTGACAAAGACCAGAGAGGGCCGTGTGTGTGTCTGCGCGCGTGCGTGCTTGTGTGATAGAGAGTGGATCAGACACCTGTTGGGCTGGGGCCCACTCTCTAACTGAACGATGCCAGTAACCTATTTCAGATGGCTATAGAGAGGAGGCAACTTGCACACACATGCAAACTCTCTCTCCCTCTCACGTACACATGCACACATACCCAACCTTACACAAATAAGCAGTCAGTGAGTGGTTGGCCTGAGGCAGAGAAGAGGTGCTTGCTGTCCCTCCTGTGTCCTAGAATGCAGTTTGTTTTCTAAATCCCTACTGGTCGCCCCTGTGGCTCTGGGCGGATCTCTAGGCCCTTTTTTCACGTGAGCCTTGTCTGCAATTTGGAAGTCAACAGTTGCCTGTGTTGTTTTTCTATTTCTCCCCACCCGTTTTCCTCGCTCCCAGTTTGGTGGTAAAATGGAAGAAGGGAGAGGTGGACTTGAAGAGATAGGCGAGGAGGATGTATTCTATTCTATTCCAGAATGTTCAAGTCTTGTGGAAGGTAAGGAACCTGAAACTGAGATAGAATTGGCTGATTTAAAGTTTCTTAGTGGTGTTCCGTGTAGATACAGTAGCTCAGTAATTTGGGAGTTAAAAATAGGCCTGTGAGTACGTCAGCCATGTTGCAACACTCAACTAGAGGAAGGGTAAGGGCGGCGGGATACCCTTTCATTATCCGTCTCGCGGCATGGTTTGCTGGCATGTTCCTACCTACATTACACCCCCATTAACAGTGCTTAACTGATCTGGACAGAGTTTACAGTGAGTTGTGTAGGTGGATATATCCGGGTGAATGCACGTTATCAGTTCTGTTGGTGTTCAAGATTTAATGTCACACGCACAGTGAAATGGCGTTCTTGCAACCTCTAACCCCAACAACGCAGTAATCAATAACAAAGGAATACAAAAAAAATAGCAAGGTAGAATAAAAACACACACTATATAAAAGAAGAACGAGATAAAGTAAGTAAACATACTATGTGCCGGGTCAATTCCAGCACCATATTTACAATGTGCAGGGATACTGGATCGATAGAGGTAGATACAGTGCCTTCGGACAGTATTCAGACCCGTTGACTTCGTCCACATTTTGTTACGTTACAGCCTTATTCTAAAATGGATTTGAAAAAAAAAATCAAAACAAATTACGGGGTATTGTGTGTAGATTGACGAGAAAAAATAAATGATTTAATCCATTTTAGAATAAGGCTGTAATGTCACAAAATGAAGTCAAGGGGCCTGAATACTTAGTAGCAGCAGCGTATACGAGGATTGTATGCGAGTCAAACTCTTGGATCTCTACTCCAGGGACGACATCTTGTCAATGAAATACAAAAGGTCTCCAAAATACCGGCTGTAATGGTTTTCTTTCATCCTTTATCACACATGGTTAATTAAAGTCCAAATAGTTATTGCCATTTCCCTTCCACTGAAGTATTTCCTGCTCATTCAAACAAGAGTTTCGAGTTCAATGAGTCATAAGTCGGACGTGACTTTTTTTAGTACGGCACTTACTAACAGAACACTTTAGTGTATTTCTAGACATAGAAATAGTCATGCGTGTTAGCAAATGACAAAGTAAGTGGTCACACTGGGTGACAGTAATTGACAGACCAAAACACCATGCGATAGGAAACACTACTGTGTGGGAGCGAAGCAGAGCGGACTGAAACGCAACGCTGGAACCCGAAAGTCGTGTTACACCCCATGTGCTTTTGTTTGGTGAGGGAGGGAACATAACACAGCAATGAGGATATATATACCGTGGCTGGACGCTTTTCACGCGACTGCCGTTGAGGTTGGAGATGGTGCTATGGAGAGAGTGCATCTTGTCGGCGTTTCTCTTTTTGCATTCCCGACACTCACGACTTTCTGTTACCACCGCCAGTGTGTCTTGTGAGAAGCCTCGTCTCTTCATTGCCTGCGCTGGTATGGCCTCGTTTGTAAAAAGCCTGAGGAATCTCCCATTTCAAGACCCTGTGAACAGATGTACAGAAAATAATGGTTTTGCTTGTTCCCCCAATCGGGCTGATCAAGCACCCCTTGATAATGATTTTTAAGAATTTCCTAATTGAAATGAAGGCCAATCTGGGATTCAAACAACAACACCCTGCCGCTTTGATTGTCATGTACCAATTCCCAGATTTCCCCGTTAAACCGAAGCAGTGAAAAATATCTGTTGAAAATGGCCACTCCTCTGCTGTGTGCTTGACCTAGAAAGAGACGAATCCTGAGGTAACCTCCCTAGCCATAGCCAGGCCCATATGTTTCCCCATTAGCCTTTGACAAGTACACATTATAGCTGTACCTGCAGTCTCGAGGAACAAGCCAACAGATCAGCGTGCTTTATTACTCCCGCCCTGTGTTTTCACACTCCGCCGCTCCTCTCGTCCTCTCTTATCCTCCACGCCCCGGCCCTACGGAGAACCAACAGCCTGGAAGAATTACAGCACGGGGGGGGGGGGAGTCTGTGTCAGCACACGGCCCCATGGGATAGCTCTCAGTCTCACAGCAAGCCCCTCATTGTCACACACACACACACTGGATGCATCCCAAATGGCATATTCCCTATATAGCACACTGTAGTAGTGAAATAGTCATTGAATGTAGTGATTTGGAGTGTTATGGCCCAGTCCCAAGGAACAGGGGATTTCTAGAGCGTGAACTAAAGGAAATGTCTCTCATTCTCTCTTTAGTGATGCTCCAGAGCTTTTGTATAATTTCAGTCAGTATATAATTGTGCACAATTATATACTACAACATCCTTGCAAATATTTTTTTTTTAAATTGAAATTCGTATGATATTTCACGAATTCAATTTGTACAATACCTTATGAATTTGTAAGGGTTTAAGATCCCGGGATGCCTCTTTATGATTGAATATCATGTTGATATATTGGATAGTTAACAGTATGTTGATGTGTTACAATGAAGTTGAATGGGTTTCAATATTTATGGTTTTAACTAGACATGTGATTTCTGTTTTTCCTGGAAGTTCATGATGTATCAAAGTTCACAGTTGAGAGGAAGACAGGACATCCCTTTAGAAAATGGTGTTATTCCAAGTCAAGATGGCCGCTGTTCTTTAAACATCCTAATGTGCTACTGGAAGGATCAACATTTCCTCCTGAAAATATTGACTTTGACAAATGTCTGTATTCAGTGGCTTCTGTTCACTGTGATGATTCCATTTCCCATTTCTCTGGATAACGTTCTGTCACTCTCCTAGACATATTTTGAATATTTGCCCAGGCTTTTGAAAGGGGGGAGAGTTTAAAGTGAACAGCTGCTTCAGTTTGATGTTTTCATCACTGATATTGTTTCTGTCACATGAAATCTGGAGTTCCCGATCACTGAAATAAGCAACAACATGACTATGAGATGAGATGGGGGGGTGCATCCTGAATGGTATCCTATTTCCTTTATAGTGCACTACTTTGGACCAGGGTTGGGCACTATATAGGGAATAGCGTGTGATTTGGGACACACCTGGGGACTAGTCTGCAGTACTGGATGCTTCCTATCCTGGAAGATATCAATATCCCACTTTATGATTTTATGATAATTCATGCAATGAAACTTGAAGGTTGTTTCCTGTGGCTAGATTTATTGAAAATTCCCAACAGATAACAGAACAATGCTTCTCATACTTTTCTTGGATGCTTAGTTCTCTGATGATGCTGTCATCGAGTAGAGAACTGACGATCTTTTCAGCTTGAGCCCCAGATGGAACCGTGTATACTGAACAAGAGCGGTTGGCTATGTCAGTACATGTCCATTCGGGACATGTATCGTCCGAGGGTGAATATTCTGCAAATATTTTGTTCCTTTGCCCCAGGCAAGTTCAATCAAACGGCAGATAAAGCATTTGGACTAATTTCAAATAGTAATTAAACCCAGGTCTGATCTGTGGATACATCACGGGACGGTTGAGCTAATGTGTGCGAATGTGATTAGCATGACGTTGTAAGTAACAAGAAAAATTCCCAGGACATAGACATGTCTTATATGGGCAGAAATCTTTAATTCTTCCTAATCTAACTGCACTGTCCAACTTACAGTGGTGATTACAGTGAAAAAATACCATGCTACTGTTTGAGGAGAGTGCACAACAACAAAAACATTTTATCACGGCAACTGGTTTGATACATTTACCTCTGAAGGTAAATAATGTACTTACATTCAGTAATCTTGCTCTGATTTGTCATCCTGAGGGTCCCAGAGATAAAATGGAGCATAGTTTTGTTTGATAAAATTCATTTTTATATTTAAATGTAGGAACTGAGTTCCACAGTTTGAACCTCTACAGTTTGAACCCCTCCCAGTCTGGCTGGTCCACTGGTGTTCAGGGTTAGGTCTCTGACTTAGACTATAGTTTTATAGTCATGTGTATGCCCTAAAGGTTTGTCAATGCACCTAAGGACGCACACACACACACACACACACACACACACACACACACACACACACACACACACACACACACACACACACACACACACACACACACACACACACACACTGTGAGAATAAACAGTAAAATAATACTGTCACAGTTTGTATAAAATTAAAACAAAAGGCAAACTACTTCCAAAACGATGCTACTAAAACTACTAAAACTCTACTAGAACTATGTGCTCAGATGCATATGATTTCCAGTGGATCAACATTGCTGCTCAGGGGTTGAGAAGAGCTGAAGGATGGGACTAAAAACATAATAACTATAACTATTGTAAACTATACTGTGTCCGTAAAATGTATATAGTATGTACAGTGCGTTCGGAAAGTTTTCAGACCCCTTGACTTTTTCAACATTTTGTTAAGTTACAGCCTTATTCTAAGATATATTACATAGTTATTTTTCCCTCATCAATTTACACACAATGCCCCATAATGACAAAGCAACATTTTCAAAATGTATATTTAGCAAATGTATAAAAAATAACACATTTGTTTTTTCCTGCATAGTACATTCTTCGGCGCCACTTCCCTGCCCACTGCCACACCCACCTCCTAAGCCCCTTTTTGGCCCAGGAGAAACCATGCATCCACACACCGTAAGAATAGTGCCACAGTACCCAGTATGTTGACCCAGCCTCTCTCCCTCTCTCTCCAGAGCAAACCAAAAGCAACCTAAAGGTGACCTCCCCGGAGGATTCTGAGCACCTGAGCAGGAGGCAGGGCCCCCCGAATGGGACCCCCACCCGGGCCCAGGACCCCAAAAGTAACAGCAGCCGCAACGTCCCCCGCAGGCACACGTTAGGGGGGGCACGCAGCTCCCGAGAGATCCTGGCCATGCAGCCCTCGGACATGGACAAGAAGAGGGAGGCCTTCCTGGAGCACCTGAAGCAGAAGTACCCTCACCACGCCTCGGCCATCATGGGCCACCAGGAGAGGCTCCGGGAACAGGTTAGTGACGAACAGGTTAGTGACAGTGGAGATATTTCATTACTTATTTTTTACTTGCTTTTCCAACTGGCGGTCTAAGCCACCGCCACCAGAATACATGTACCAGTGAAAGCGTGGGACCGAATCCGACCCACTGCTATTCTAGCACACCCTCTCTCATCTCTTCCTACCTTTACTGCCAGTCTTTCACTTGGGCTCTATTGTGACACTTTCCCTAGTTAATCCATTTCTTTGGTCCAAATTATCAATGAATGTGAGACTACTCTTTTACACCTGGGGTGTTACAAGTGACTTTGTATTTGTCTTGTTCGGGTCAGGTGACAGTCCAATTGCAACACTATTTCTCCCTGTTTTACCACAAGTCCATTCCATAAATCATGTCACCTTTTCTTCTCCTTAGTCTGCTCCAAAATTATTGTTCTTTTGTATTTTGTCTTGTGCAGAAGTGGTAAACATTAGGCTCCGTACTGTGTCAGTTTCCCGGACACAGATTAAAGCTATTCTTGGACAAAGAAACATGGTCAATTAATCTCTATCTGGGAAACTGGCCCCCAGTGTTCACATTCAATATTTCACAAACGCTACAAACTTTGCATCTACCATTAGCAGCTTATTGCACGTTGATCATTCATTCATAATGACCGCTCAATAACCATAGATTCATCATCAGAATCCTCTGCTCACACACAAAAACAGAGTGAGAGTCTTTAGACCAGGTGTGGTAGCCCTTTGGGACTCCGACTGAGAGTCTTTAGACGGCTCCCTGTTTCATCTATTGCTGCTCATTGGACCCTATGATCACTCTGCAACACAGCTGATGCCTCATTTTGTTTATCTGTCGGCCCCAACCTCAAACTCAGGCCCTGTGTGTAGCTAACTGAACTCTCTGCCCATTCATTGCCATTTACCCGTTGTTGTTGTCTTAGCTGTTTACCCGTTGTTGTTGTCTTAGCTGTTCACCCGTTGTTGTTGTCTTAGCTGTTTACCCGTTGTTGTTGTCTTAGCTGTTTACCCGTTGTTGTTGTCTTAGCTGTTTACCCGTTGTTGTTGTCTTAGCTGTTTACCCGTTGTTGTTGTCTTAGCTGTTTACCCATTGTTGTTGTCTTAGCTGTTTACCCGTTGTTGTTGTCTTAGCTGTTTACCCGTTGTTGTTGTCTTAGCTGTTCACCCGTTGTGGTCTCACCTGTTGTTGTCTGAGCTCTCCCAATCACCACTTGTGATTGCTTTATGCCTCTCTCGAATGTCAATATGCCTTGTATACTGTTGTTTAGGGCAGCTCCCATTGTTTTATTTTACTGCAGAGCCCCTAGTCCTGCTCAACATGCCTCAGATAGCTCCCTTGTCCCCCACACATGCGGACACTGCACCTAGCTTTACTGGCACCTCCAGAGGTGCAACCTCTCTCATCATCACTCAATGCCTAGGTTTACCCCCACTGTACTCACACCCTACCATACCCTTGTCTGTGCCCTGAATCTATCCTACCACACCCAGAAATCTGCTCCTTTTATTCTCTGTTCCCAACGCACTAGACAACCAGTTCTTATAACCTTCAGCCGTACTCTCATCCTACTCTGTTCCTCTGGTGATGTAGAGGTTAACCCAGGCCCTGCAGCCCCCAGCACCACTCCCATTGCCCAGGCGCTCTCATGTGTTGACTTCTGCAACCGTAAAAGCCTTGGTTTCATGCATGTTAACTTCAGAAGCCTCCTCCCTAAGATTGCTTTATCCACTGCTTTAGCACACTCCGCCAACCCTGATGTTCTAGCCATGTCTGAACCCTGGCTTAGTAAGGCCACCAAAAATTCTGAAATTTCCATCAAGACAGAACTGCTAAAGGGGCCGGAATTGCAATCTACTGTAGAGATAGCCTGCAGAGTTCTGTCATACTATCCAGGTCTATGCCCAAACAGTTTGAGCTTCTATTTTTAATGATCTATCGCTCCAGAAATAAGTCCCTCACTGTTGCCGCTTGTTATAGACCCCCCTCAGCTCCCAGCTGTGTCCTGGACACCATATGTGAATTGATAGCCCCCCCCCCCATCTATCGTCAGAGTTTGTACTGCGAGGTGACCTAAATTGGGATATGCTTAACACCTCGGCTGCCCTACAATCTAAGCTAGGTGCCCTCAAATATCACACAAATTATCAAGGAACCTACCAGGTACAACCCCAAAACCATAAACATGGGCACCGTCATAGATATCATATTGCCCTCTAAATACACCTCTGCTGTTTTCAACCAGGATCTCAGCAATCACTGCCTCATTGCCTGCGACCACCCCTCATCACTGTCAAACGCTCCCTTAAACACTTCTGTGAGCAGGCCTTTCTAATCGACCTGGCCCGGGTATCCTGGAAGGATATTGACCTCATCCCATCAGTAGAGGATGTCTGGTTGTTCTTTGAAAGTGCTTTCTGCACCATCTTAAATAAGCAAGCCCCTTTCAAAGAATGTAGAGCTAAGAACAGATATAGCCCTTGGTTCACTCCAGACTTGACTGCTCTTGACCAGCACAAAAACACCCTGTGGCGTACTGCACTAGCATTGAATAGTCCCCGTGATATGGAAACTTGTCAGGGAAGTCGGGAACCAATACACACAGTTAGGAAAGCAAAGGTTAGCTTTTTCAAACAGAAATTTGCATCCTGCAGCACTAATTCCAAAAGGTTTTGGGACACTTATTCTCCATGGAGTTTACAGATTATCTCCTCCCAGTTGCCCACTGCACTAAGACTAGGAAACACTGTCACCACTGATAAATCCACGATCATCAAGAATTTCAATAAGCATTTCTCTACGGCTGAGAGTGTGGTAGCCTTTTGGGACTCAGACTGAGAGTCTTTAGACCAGGTGTGGGAGCCCTTTCCTGCTGTCATTGACCAAAAGCACACTCTTTAGACTCATGGGTGGAATAGTATTAATATTTGTCATAATTGTCAATTATCTTTTTTCTTTTAAACAAAACACATTTTCAGGCTTATGTGATAATAAAATAAAATACAAAAATAAAAAGAAGTGTAATATTGGGATGCAAACTCAAAACTGAATACATTTCAATTCTACATCTGACATGGTATAGGTGTCTTCTTTTTTTAAGCCCATAACCATGTGTGTCAAGTTACTACTTTTGTTTCAAAGTCGATTTGTTTAAGATTACCAAGAAACACTCTGTGGGACCGTGATTCAGCCCACTGCAGTAAAAGGTTCAACATTTTACCCGCAAGCTCATTCAATATGGCCTGTGGGGTGTTTGAGTAAAATAAAAAAGTGTATACAGTATATATATATATATTACTGATGGGATAAATATCGATACAGTTACATATCAGAATATAATTTTTGCCAATCTATTGTACGGTATCGTTTAGACAATTATCACAACATTATTTTATGCGCTAGTTGGCTGTACCTGCACCAAAACTTGAGTATCTTTCCTGCATAGCTTGTTCTCCATCTTCTTTTCAAATAGGGAGCCATATTTGTTTCCAGTACTTTTATTTCTCATGGCTCACTCTTGTCCCTCTGCTGCAGACATACTGTATGGTGAGCAATATGTTTGGACCATGGGAATCTCAATAAAATCACAGTATTGAATCGCAATACAGACTCGTGAGAATCGCAATACATATCGTATCAGCACCTAAGTATCGTGATCATTTTGTGTCGTGAGCTCCCTGGCAATTCCCAGCCTTGCAAAAGTATTCCGATTTTATTGTGTTGCAAAGTGGGATTAAAATGGATTTAATTGTCTTTTTTTTTAGTCAACAATATACACAAAACACTCTGTAATGTCAAAGTGGAAGATCTTTTTTTTTATTCATAAAAATGTAAATATCTCAAATATAGTCATTGCATAAATATTTAACTCCTTTTTTTTAGGCAAGCCTAAATTAGTTCCGGAGTAAAATGTGGCTTAACAAATCACATAAAAAAGTACATGGTCTCACTATGTGTGAAATAATAGGGGTTGGCATTAATTTCAAGCACAGATTCAGCTACAAAGACCAGGGAGCTTTTCGAAAGCCTCATAAAAAAGGGAAGTGATTGGTAGATTGGTAACAATATCAAATCAGACATTGAATGTCTCAATAATTATGCTGTGCGTTATGGATTCAACCACCCAGACACCTCAAAGATACAATTATCCTTCTGAACGGAGTTGAAGGACAGGAATGAACGTTACATTGCGGCCATTGGTGACTTTAAAACAGCTACAGAGTCCAATGGTTGGGATGGGAAAGAACTGAGGATGGATCAACAACATTGTAGTCACTCCACAATAATGACCTAAATGGAAGAGTGAAAAGAAGAACAATAATATACAAAATAAAGACATTCCAAACCATGCATCTTGTATGCAACAAGACACTAAAGTAATACTGAAAAAGAATAACATGGCAAAGGAATGTGCTTTTTGGCCTAAATGCAAAGCCCTATGTTTGGAGCAAATCCAACACAACACATAACTGAGTAACTGCCTCCTAATTTTCAAACACCATGTTATGGGTATAATTGACATCGGCACATACTGGGGAGTTTTTCGGGATAAAAAAGAAACGGAATAGGGCTAAGCACAGGTAAAATCCTAGAGCAAAACCAAAATCAGTGTGCTTTACACCAGACACTGGCAGAGGAATTCACCCTTCAGCCGGACAATAAACACAAGGCCAAACCTACACTGAAGTTGCTTACCAAGAAGACGGATGTTCCTTACCAAGTTACTTTTAAAAAATACATCTGCTTGAAATACTATGGCAAGACTTGAAATTTGCTGTCTAGCTATGATCCAACATCTTGACAGAGCTTATAGAGTTTTTAAAAGAATAGTAGGCAACTATTACACAATCCATGTGTGCAAAGCTCTTAAGAGACTTACCCAAGAAGACTTACAGCTGTAAATCGCTACCAAAGGTGTTTCTAACATGTATGGACTCAATTCGAATCCCAATTTGTAACACTTTGTAATGAAATGTGAAGAAATCCAAGGAGTCTGAATACTTTAGCAAGGCACTGTATAGTATCAAAAATTCCAAACGCGGTAGATAGAGGAAAATGTTTTGCACATTTCACGGCGAGCAAATATATAACATTTTAAGTGCGGCCCTCCAGACCTCAGTGATGACCGAATGCAGTTTGACATCCTGTCACTTTCTGACCTTAGTTCTGTTATTATATCTTTGTTTTAGTGGGGTCAGGACGTGAGTTGGGTGGGTTGTCTATGTTCGTTTTTCTATCATTTGGGATTTCTGTGTTTCTGCATAGTATGGTTCTCAATCGGAGGCAGCTGCGAATCGTTGTCCCTGATTGAGAAACATACTTAGGTAGCCTGGTTTCACTTTTGAGTTGTGGGTGTTTATTTTCTGTTTAGTGTTGTACCTTACAGGACTGTTCGTTGGTTGTTTATTGTTTTGTTTTCAGTGTTCATTAAAATATTTAAAATATCAACACTTACCACGCTACGCATTGGTCCTCTCCTCTTTCGCTCGACGAAGAACGTTACACATCCCTGCTTTAGACAATGAAGAATGTATGTTGCCGTATCACCCTTGGGGAAACTTGGCCAAGCAGAAGATGGTTTGGGAGAAGGAGCAGTAGAACCTCAGACCTTTGGATCACCTGGCCTCTCTGTTTGTGGTTCAGATGAGACAAAAGGGCATGGTCACCTGGCTTTATAGTCAAAACAATAGAGATAAATGTGAGCCGGGCACTAAGTCATAAGGGTGTACTGGCTGTGTGTGTATGTGTGTGTGTGTATGCGAATTGGTATGCATTCTGCATTTTCTGCCCATTATGATTGATTATCCATGAATAAGATTTTATGAGACAGCAATCATTGCAATTCAAGACAACAAACCTCAACAATTTGAGCAGCAATGTTCATTTTTTGGGGGGGTGGGAGAACAGCTTTAATATTGGAGATAGATTGTGGCTTCCATCAATGTAGTTGTCTGCATCACTTCCAATCCTCCATCAATTGTTTTGTAAGTACAGTACCAGTCAAAAGTTTGGACATACCTACTCATTCAAGGGTTTTTCTTTCATTTGACTATTTTCTACATTGTAGAATAATAGTGAAGACATGAAGACAAAAGTATGAAATAACACATATGGAATCATGTAGTAACCAAAAAAGTGTGAAAACAAATCAAAATATATTTTAGATTATTCAAAGTAACCACATTTTGCTTTGATGACAGCTTTGCACACTCTTGGTTCTCTCAACCAGCATCACCTGGAATACTTTTCCAACTGTCTTGAAGTTGTTCCCACATATGCTGAGCACTTGTTGACTGGGTTTCCTTCACTCTGAGCTTCAACTCATCCCAAACCATCTCAATTGGGTTGAGGGTGATTGTGAAGGCCAGGTCATTTGATGCAGCACTCCATCACTTTCCTTCTTGGTCAAATAGCCCTTACACAGCCTGGAGGTGTGTTAGGTCATTGTCCTCTTGAAAAACAAATGATAGTCCCACTAAGTGCAAACCAGATGGGATGGTGTATCGCTGCAGAATGCTGTGGTAGCCATGCTGGTTAAGTGTGCCTTGAATTATAAATAAATCCCTGACCAGTCACCAGCAAAACACCATCTCCTCCATGCTTCACGGTTGGAAACACATGCAGAGATCATCCGTTCACCTACTCTGCATCTCACAAAGACACGGCGGCTGCAACCAAAAATCGCAAATTTGGACTCATCAGACCAAAGGACAAATTTCCACCGGTCTAATGTCCATTGATCTACAGTTTCTTGGCCCAAGCAAGTCTTTTCTTATTATTGGTGTCCCTTGATAGTGGTTGCTTTTCAGCAATTCGACCATGAAGGCCTGATTCACGCAGTCTCCTCTGAACAGTTGATGTTGAGATGTGTCTGTTACTTGAACTCTGTGAAGCATTTGTTTGGGCTGCCATTTCTGAGGCTGGTTACTCTAATGAACTTATCCTCTGCAGCAGAGGTAACTTTGGGTCTTCCTTTTCTGTGGCGGTCCTCATGAGAGCCAGTTTCATCATAACGCTTGATGGTTTTTGCGACTGCACAAATACATTTTTAAAGTTCTTGAAATGTTCTGGATTGACTGACCTTCATGTCTTAAAGTAATGATGGACTGTTGTTTCTCTTTTCTTTTTCTATTAAACCTTTATTTAACTAGGAAAGTCAGTAGAGAGCAAATTCTTATTTACAATGACAGCCTACCCCGGCCAAACCCAGACCCAGGAGATGCTGGACCAATTGTGTGCCACCCTATGGGACTTCCAGTCACGGCCAGTTGTGATACAGCATGGAATCGAACCAGTAGTGACACTTCAAGCACTGAGATGCAGTGCCTTAGTACGCTGCGTCACTCGGGAGCTGTTCTTGCCATAATATGGACTTGGTCTTTTACCAAATAGGGCTATCTTCTGTATACCACCCCTACCTTGTCAAAACAACAACTGATTGACCCAAACACATTAAGAAGGAAAGAAATTCCACAAATTAACTTTTTTTAAAGCACACCTGTAAACTGAAATGAATTCCAGGTGACTAACTCATGAAGCTGTTTGAGAGAATGCCGAGCTGTCATCAAGGCACAGGGTGGCTAATTTGAAGAAATTCAAATAGAAAATACATTTGGATTTGTTTAACACTTTTTTGGTTACTACATGATTCCATATGTGTTATTTCATAGTTTTTCTTCACTATAATTCTACAATGTAGAAAATAATACATATCAAGAAAAACCCTTGAATGAGTAAGATTCTCCAAACTTTTGACTGGTACAGTATAGATAATATATATACTGTATATATTTTTTAATATATTTTCCTTTATTATTTTCCCCTAACTCTACCATCCCTCCCCTAATTGGAGTAAACTAATGGACAACAACTCTTGGGCTTCTACTTCCAGCTTATACAGTGCATTCGGGAAATATTCAGACCCCTTGACTTGTTACGTTACAGCCTTATTCTAAAATTATCTAAAGTTTTTCCTCATCGATCTACACACAATATCCCATAATGACAAAGGGAAAACAGGTTTTAAGAAGTGTTAGAAAATGTATGAAATATTAAAAACAGAAATACCTTATTTACATAGCTATTCAGACCCTTTGCTATGAGACTCGAAATTGAGCTCAGGTGCATCCTGTTTAAATGTATCATCCTTGAGATGTTTCTACAACTTGATTGGAGTCCACCTGTGGTAAATTAAGTTGATTGGACATGATTTGGAAAGGCAAACACATGTCTATAAAAGGTCCCACAGTAGACAGTGCATGTCAGAGCAAAAAAACAAACAAGCCATGAGTTTGAAGGAATTGCCCGTAGAGCTCCGGGACAGGATTTTGTCAAGACACAGATCTTGGGACGGGTACTAAAATATTTCTGCAGCATTGAAGGTCCCCAAGAACACAGTTTCCTCCATCATTCTTAAATGGAAGAAGTTTGGAACCACCAAGACTCTTCCTAGAGCTGGCCGTCCAGCCAAACTGAGCAATCAGGAGAAAGGGGCCTTGGTCAGGGAGGTGCCCAAGAAACCGATGGTCACGCTGACAGAGCTCCAAAGTTCCTCTGCAGAGATGGGAAACCTTCCAGAAGGACAACCATCTCTGCAGCACTCCATCAATCAGGCCTTTCTGGTAGAGTGGCCAGATGGAAGCCACTCCTCAGTAAAAGGCACACGGCAGCCTGCTTGGAGTTGGCCAATAGGCACCAAAAGACTCTCAGACCATGAGAAACAAGATTCTCTGGTCTGATGAAACCAAGATTGAACTCTGAATTCCAAGCGTCACGTCTGGAGGAAACCTTGCACCATCCCTATGGTGAATTATGGTGGTGGCAGCATGTTGTGGGGATGTTTTTCAGTGGCAGGGACTGGGAGACTAGTCAGGATCGAGGGAAAGATGAATGTAGCAAAGTACAGAGAGCTCCTTGATGAAAACCTGCTCCAGAGCGCTCAGGACCTCAGACTGGGGTGAAGGTTCACCTTCCAACAGGACAACAACCCTAAGCACACAGTTAAGACAACGCAGGAGTGGCTTTGGGACAAGTCTCTGAATGTCCTTGATTGGCCCAGCCAGAGCTCGGACTTGAACCCAATCGAACATCTCTGGAGAGACCTGAAAATAGCTTTGCAGCGACGCTTACCATCCAACCTGACAGAGCTTGAGAGGATCTGTAGAGACGAATGAGAGAAACTCCCCAAATACATGTGTGCCAAGCTTGTAGCATCATACCCAAGACGACTCGACACTGCCAAAGGTGCTTCAACAAAGTACTGAGTAAAGGCAATGAATACTTATGTAAATGTAATATCTGTTTTTTAAATTTTTCATACATTTGCAAACATTTCTAACAACCTGGTTTTGCTTTGTCATGATGGGGTATTGTGCGTAAATTGAAGGGGGGGGAGAACTATTGAATCAATTTTAGAATAAGGCTGTAATTTAACAAAATGTGGAAAAAGTCATGGGGTCTGAATCCTTTCCGAATTTAACTGTACATACTATATACATTTGACATTTTACGGACACAGTATAGTTTACAATAGTTATATTTAGTTTGTTTTTAGTCCCATCCTTCAGCTCTACTCAACCTCTGAGCAGCAATGTTGATCCACTGGAAATCATATGCATCTGAGCACTTAGTTTTGGTCGCTATTTAGTAGTTGCCTTTGTTTTTATTTTAGGGTTAAGGTTACAATACTGGGACAGGTGTGTGTGTGTGTCATTGGGGGGGTGAGTGAGAGCCAAGCCTAATATATTTCAGCAACATGAGGCTAGTTGCCTATCTACAGATGTAAGATCTTAATTTGAGCCAGTTTGCGACAACAGAAAAATAATCCTGCAGCAGGAACTGTGAATTATAATTAATGGACATTTTTCATAAAGGAAAATGAAGTCTGAAATTTCAAAGTCGAAACTTCAGAAATCTTTTTATACCTCAAATGCACTACAACTTTACATTTAACAGGGCGATCAAATTGAGACCCTACATTGCATATACTGTATATTAACTTAAAATAGGAAAGGAAACACATTTTTAGATATTGCAGTCATACAGGTAAATTCAGCTTTGAAATGGGTGGAGTTAAAGTTATTTTGAAGACTCATGATGTTACCGCTTGAGAGACTCAGTTTTCATGTAGGTGCCTGTTCGAGTCGAGAGAGTGGAGCTCGTATGTAAATGAAATAAACGTAAGAACTCACTGAAGTTGCATGGAAGAGGATTGCCCGAACTCATGGCTCTTTCTCACCTATCTGAATTCTTCATGGAAATACAAATAATCACATTCTGACAAAGGAACCAATAAACGTTCGTCTTCGCAGTTTGAACAAAGGTAGGCTATTCATTCTCTTTCATGTTTTGTGCGCGTTTCTTCGCATTCTTAGATCAATTCAAACATGCGGCCGTGCACTGTACCTCTTGAAACTTGCATGTTATGCGAATACGGTAGAATCTAGTAATGCGCTCATTTAGCAATAGTTTGTATTCTAATGTTATTTTATCTGAACCGTGGTGCATATTTGAACCAAGACAAGGAATGGTGGGTTATCAGGTGCTCACTCACACGGGGGCGGAATCGGATGTTGAAAAAGTTGGCACTTGAGTTTTATAATAAAGCTGGAACAAGCAATTTTCTGACGTTCTATTTTGGTTTTGTATTAATCATATTCATATGCAAATGCAGGCTACGGAATTAATATTGTGGTGCGCTGGAGTTTCTCAAAACCTTTATAACCGCAAGAGACGTGAGATCGGCATCATGCGGGCTGATATTGAATTGCTAAACACTGAGTGTACAAAACATTGGGAACACTTACTCTTTCCATGAGACTGACCAGGTGAAAACTATGATCCCTTATTTATGTCATTAGTTAAATCAGTGTAGATTAAGGGAAGGAAACCGGTTAAAGAATGATTCTTAAGCCTTGTGTATGTGCCATTCAGCGGGTGAATGTGCAAGGCAACATATTTAAGTGCTTTTGAACGTGGTAGGTGCCCAGCCTGGTCTCATAGACTAGACGTAACATAGAACATGTATATCCGGAAAAGCGAATTTAATATGTTATGTTACGTTTGGTACAGCAAACTTAACATGTGTAAATATTTGTATGAACATTAACACAAGGCCATACATGAATCTTTCACAAATCACCATCACTAGCCATAGTCATATGTACCATTTAATAGCATAACACAACAGGTTGCATGAACTGGAATGATACGCTCCCTCATGATTGCACAAAAAGAGCTGTCCATAAACCACGCCCCAAAATATTCAAATGAGCTACCATTTTAGATATTAATTAGTGCTAAAAGAGGCGATTTTTGTCCAATACCGATATATTCCTTGCCAAAAAACCTGGCACCGATAACCAATATTTAACATTTTAGCAGCCTTCTAGTACAGTTAAATAGTTGAAACACACACACACTGACCAAAAAGTTGTTTTTTTGGCATTTACATATGTCCCCATTACCAGTAAAACATACTGGTATCTATTTATTTCACTTACTTGCTGTTTTAGTTGTTCATATGTTCAGTCGTTTCATTCTCAACCAGGATTTCATCATACATACTGAAGTGAACTTTCAGCTCTGTCTGTCCGTGGCCTCTTCTGTCGTGGGTCCTCTTCCACGCCGCGCACTGATCACTGTGTCCGTTTCCATCTTGTCCAGCTGTGTCTGTAACATTTCACGTAAACCTTGTCTGCATCGAAGTAGTAATGAGCATGGTGGTGACACAGCAAAGAGGCTCAGAGAGAATGCCACCGAATCGCTTGTTCACAGCCTCTAGTACAGTACTTTTGCAAGTTTTAATCCCACGGTCTGTGTCGGCAGTTTTGTTGAGCAGGCGTTTCAATGCCACGACCGAGGCTATCACGTCTGCTGCAGACGCAGTTGATGAGCTTAGTTCTCGAGTCCGTTTGGTCGAATGGCGCTAGGAGTGTGTTCAGGTTTCCAAGTTTCAAACATTTTCTCAAATGCCTTTGAAATGGCAGCAGCGGTATGAGAACCAGCACATTCTTGAGCGCGCATTACGGCTTTCCTCAGTACGAAATCCTCATGGACCCACTGTGCTGTCAGACTCCGCATGTTCACGGGGATGACATTGCTGGTCCAAATGTCAGCCGTGAAGCTAATAGCGGTGACGCCCATAGTAAGTAGCTCACGGATGTGCGATTCAACAATACTGTGGTATTGTCGAGTCCGGTAGGGCAACATCTGAAAAATAGCGCCTACTTGGTTACTGTGTACCGGGGCTCGAGGTGCTCGACCAGTCGTCGAAAGCCAACCTCGTCCACGACGGAGAATGGTTGGTTGTCAAGGGCAATGAATTCTATTATCTTGGCGTTAATGGATTTCACCTTTTTTGAGTTGTCTCGCTGAAACGTTCTTACTCTTTCAAATGACTGCTCGACTTGAACTTGTTTAGTTGTTGGAAGTGTGCCCTTAGTTTTTTTTTTTGCTTTTGTACCAAGTAGTCACTGAACGTCTGGGGGCGATGCACTTTCAAATGAGTAATTAGGTTTGGGGGATTGAAAGATTTCACTTTTTCCCCTCCTTCCGGAAATAACAGTATCACAAATGTTTCTTATAGCCTTTTTATCTTCCTTTGAAACTTCAAAATAGATCCACATAGCAGACATTGTGGCCTAGGTTAGGAATTATGTGAATTATGTCTTTTTCGTGGCGTCATTACTTCATCTACCTACATTTATATAGGTACACACGTCAGCTTTGACATCGGATTTGACATCGGCGTAAAACTAGACATCGGGCCGATGTTGGCATTTTTAGCTAATATCGTCCAATTCCGATATGCTTACCGATTTTATATTGTGCATCCCAACCCCAAACCCTCTCATTCATCAACTATCACATCACAACTCTACCTTAGTCCGACATTTTACTGTTGTTCCGAAAAGCAGTGCAGACTAGAAAAATCACTAGCAGAGTGAAAAGCCACTAAGGCCATTCTCTCCCACACTACTGTTGTCACGTCGTTGTCACATCGTTGTCTGGACAAGAAGAGCCTCAACTGTGGCTACAGTGCGGGATAACCAAGCGGCAAGCACATACTTTGTACTCTCACTTTGGGTTGAGATTTCACAGGGGGCTTTTTTTCAAGGTTAAACAGCGGTCAGGAAGATACCTCTCTGTGCACAGTGGAAGTGGATAACCACGTACCGAATGACTCGCACTCAATTTCTCTCTCGCTCTCTGATTCCCAACAAAACCTGAGGGGTTTAATTTCCTCCTCTACTCATCCGGACTTTAAAGACCTAGATCCAAGGGAGATGAGATAGCTGCCCACGGCCCCATCCTCTCCCCTGGGTGTTGGATGAGCACGCTTAACCACTCCTCTCCCCTCCCCACACACTCCCATGCAAACACACACACACGCAGACAAACACACACACACCCTTCTCCCCATGAGGGAGCTGAGCTGTGACATGGCTGGCCACGGGCTGGCCTGGTCCTCAGTGTGAGGGATAACAGCCGCCATGTTAAGACAGCTGTGTGGGCAGCCAGGCCAGGCCGCTCTGCGTTACGTGATACACTGGATGGTTCTGACACAGTCGCAAGGTGGACACAAAATGACTTAGACGCAGATGCGGGGGGGGGGGGTTACATTACAGGTGGACACAAAATGACTTGCACACAGTTGCGTGGTTGACACATTGTGATTAGTAACCCCCTCTATTTCCTTATGGATTGTTTTTGGTGGCAAAATAAACACTGTGGACAGCCTCTTGTGTGGCATGGTCTGCGGCACTAACCACTAGACCACACAGGCCAGGGTCTGTATATTTTCTTTGGAAGCTCCATGGGTTTGCCACCTGTCACATTTGAGAATCACAATCCATAGAACTCATTGAGTGACTCATACCAGTGAGTATATCTTCTCCCTTCCCTCAGAGACTTGTGAAAGACTTTATTCAATGTTCGCAACATTTGGCCGATCCCTTGCATACCTCTCTCCCCAGGCTTCTGGCCCAGCTACACTGTTATTCCTTAACTCCAAGGTCACCTAGATAACAGTGGCACAGTGAGAAGCAGCACTCTCTCTCTCTGGCAGGAATTTGCGATCATCCACTGAAAGCGAAATAAATGCTTCCATTTTTTTAAAAACTTTAACTCTAACACGAACAACATGCAGGAAAAAGTTGAAATGTGATTTTATTCACTCTGGGATTTTCAGAGTTGGAGCGTGTACTATGTTCTTCAGATGTTTTATTTCTGTGTTACATATTTAATAACGTGAATGTACGGTCAACAGAGATGATGTAATAGTTTGGAATCTAGGTCCCTTACAGAAGTCTTACACGATTGCAAGTCTACTATGCTGTAATGCTAAGTTCGTTATGACACTGAAATGTCAACGGACTGGTTAAAACCAACCATATTGGATATATATTTTGACTTTCTCCCCAAAGCTTAGAGTGAGACAATTCTTATCCCTCCAAAACCCTCTAACTGAGATACTGTGTTATTTTCATAAAGAGACATGTCATGGCTCTAATTCCTGTGTGTCTCAATTTACACAATCACCTCAGTGTAGCAGGTGTCTGTCCAGACATCTGTTTTTAATCAGCCCATCTCAGCAGTCTCAACGGCTGTCAGAACAGGAGGCAGGAGCTGAGGCTATTTAATGGTTTCTGCTCAGGTCCTCTCCAGCCACTCCACAAGTGCCGCCTTCAGATCAGAATGACTCCTCGGTCTGAAACAAACGACAGCCGCAGGGCTTGAGGAGTTAACACAGACACGTGCAGACCTGCCATCCCGGGAGGTGGAGGGTGTTAAAGTGGGGCCTGGAGGTTGGGGCTGGAGGTTTGGGGTTGATGGGATGCTGAGGGGACAAGTGACCCATAGATTGGCGCCGTGCCTGGGGTTTAATCCTGAGGGAATGGGGGGTGGCGGGGGGGACAGGATGAGGGCTGTGGAATAAGCCTTTTTGACAGAACCAGACCTGATAACACCCCTAGACAGACAATAGTCTTTACGCACACAAGTCTCACAATGCACACATGGAAAACAGAGTAGTTCAGCTAATCTGGCCAGCTAATCTTCTGATGTAGCAGGATTCTTTGGTATGAGACACAACAGCATTGTTTGCAGAGGCGTAGTTTACTTACAACACAAGTCTGAGTCACACTGGAAGTCAACATATAATTGTTGTTATTAGACAGGTTTTTGTTCTGATTCACCTCTGTCAGAATCGCTGATAACTGACATTTTCACATTTTATTAACCTGGTAGGCTAGTTGAGAACAGGTTCTCACTTACAACTGCGACACAAACAACAACACAAAGTTACACATGGAATAAACAAGCGTACAGTCAATAACACAATAGAAAAAAAAGAAAGTCTATATACAGTGTGTGCAAATGGCGTGAGGAGTTAACCTGTTGCGACGAGCAATCCTGTATCCGGGATCCTATTTATAGCCTCAAGCTCATTACCATAACGCAACGTTAACTATTCATGAAAATCGCAAATGAAATGAAATAAATATATTTGCTCTCAAGCTTAACCTTTTGTTAACAACACTGTCATCTCAGATTTTCAAAATATGCTTTTGAACCATAGCTAAACAAGCATTTGTGTAAGAGTATTGATAGCCTAGCATTCAGCATGCACCATTTTCACAAAAACAAGAAAAGCATTCAAATAAAATAATTTACCTTTGAAGAACTTCAGATGTTTTCAATGAGGAGACTCTCAGTTAGATAGCAAATGTTCAGTTTTTCCAAAAAGATGATTTGTGTAGAACAAATCGCTCCGTTTTGTTCATCACGTTTGGCTACGAAAAAAACCTGTATCCAGGAGTGTAATTCTCTCCGCAAGCTCATTAGCATAACGCAACGTTAACTATTCATGAAAATCGCAAATTAAATGAAATAAATATATTAGCTTTCAAGCTTAGCCTTTTGTTAACAACACTGTCAACTCAGATTTTCAAAATATGCTTTTGAACCATAGCTAAACAAGCATTTGTGTAAGAGTATTGATAGCCTAGCATAGCATTAAGACTGGCATTCAGCATGCAACATTTTCACAAAAACAAGAAAAGCATTAAAATAAAATAATTTACCTTTGAAGAACTTCAGATGTTTTCAATGAGGAGACTCTCAGTTAGATAGCAAATGTTCAGTTTTTCCAAAAAGATGATTTGTGTAGACAAATCGCTCTGTTTTGTTCATCACATTTGGGTAAGAAAACCCCCGAAAATTAAGTCATTACAACGCGAACGTCTTTTCAAATTAACTCCATAATATCGACAGAAACATGGCAAACGTTGTTTAGAATCAATCCTCAAGGTATTTTTGACATATCTATCGATGATAAATCATTCGTGGCAGTTTGGTTTCTCCTCTGAAGAAATGGAACGCGCATGGACCTTGAGATTACGCAATAATTTTGACACAGGACACCGGCGGACACCTGGTAAATGTAGTCTCTTATGGTCAATCTTCCAATGATATGCCTACAAATACGTCACAATGCTACAGACACCTTGGGGAAACGACAGAAAGTGCAGGCTCATTCCTGGCGCATTCACAGCCATATAAGGAGACATTGGAACACAACGCCTTCAGAATCTTGGGCATTTCCTGTATGAAATTTCATCTTGGTTTCGCCTGTAGCATTAGTTCTGGGGCACTCACAGATAATATCTTTGCAGTTTTGGAAACGTCAGAGTTTTTTATTTCCAAAGCTGTCAATTACATGCATAGTCGAGCATCTTTTTGTGACAAAATATCTTGTTTAAAACGGGAACGTTTTTTTATCCAAAAATTAAAAGAGCGCCCCCTATCTCGAAGAAGTTAAGGCAATAAATAGGCCATAAAGGAAACAAGTATTTGACCTGCAAAGCATGACTTAGTACTTGGTGGCAAAACCCTTGTTGGCAATCACAGACGTTTCTTGTAGTTGGCTACCAGGTTTGCACACATCTCAGGAGGGATTTTGTCCCACTCCCCTTTGCAGATCTTCTTCAAGTCATTAAGGTTTTGAGGCTGACGTTTGGCAACTCGAACCTTCAGCTCCCTACCTTATTGGGCAATTCTGTTATTTGTTTACGTTGTGTTTGAGTTCATATTTCATTCCTAATCTCATATGGATGAATGAGTCATGTTTTGGATACTGGCTGAGCACCAGTATCAGTTGTCACTGGAAAAGATCTGTCTGTCGATTACAGGTTCTCTCTCCAGCAGGTTGTGTGTGTGTGTGTGTGTGTGTGTGTGTGTGTGTGTGTGTGTGTGTGTGTGTGTGTGTGTGTGTGTGTGTGTGTGTGTGTGTGTGTGTGTGTGTGTGTGTGTGTGTGTGTGTGTGTGTGTGTGTGTGTGTGTGTGTGTGTGTGATAGAAAGAGCTTGAGTCGTGAGTTTAGTGTACTGTAATATCAGCGTGTGTGTGCTGGAGTTGTGAGTGTAGTGCGGTGTAGTATCTGATATAACTGATATAGGCACAGGTCAAAGAAAAAACAATGCTGGGGTCAATGGTGCGCAAGGAGCATGCACGTAAAGGTCAAAGAAGACAGGAACAGATGGAGGAGAGTGATCGGAGGGCATGATGATGATGGGCAACTGTAGAGTTGAAAGGAGTGATCTTTTCCCTATTTGCATGGGTCAATCAAACAAATCCAGGTCTGATAAGATTGTTTGAACCTTCAGTGTGTGTGTGTGTGCATGCTGGGATTACAGGAGGTAAAGACGCACATGAAAGAGAGATGAACATTTGCTTAAGTAATGTCAAATCTAATGAAAAGTTCCGTGTGTGACTAAGAGTGTGTTTGTGCGAATGTGTGTGTTTGTTCGTGCCGCTGTGTTGCCCGCCCGCCCACCCCTCCCTCTCCTTTTTGAGGTGGAGGATCATTTGGTGTGGGTGGAGTAAAGGGGTGTGAGTGGTCCCCAGTAAGCGTTTCACTAGACACTTTAATAATGGGGATCAGGGCCCTGCGACTCTTCCGCACTCAGAGGAAACTACACCTCGCCTCTGTCCCAAATGGCACCCTATTCCATTTATGGGTGGACTACTTTTGACCTTTGGGCCCTGGTCAAAAGTAGAGCACTTACATAGGGAGTAGGGTGCCATTTGCGGGCGCACCCATTGTGACTTACTCTCAGATGTTAACTTAACTATGAGAGAATGTGGGAGATGTGATGCTAAGACTTTACTGAAGATATTACTTAAGAGGTAACAGGTAGTATCTCACATTTCTTGTTACCTTCTCCCGTTTCTTCGCTATGATCTATTATATTCAGACAGAGATTGTTACAATTACAAAATGTTACCAATGGATCAAAATAAAATACAAAACACTATTTTGTATTTGTTTATTTTTTTTTATTCTTTGAAATACAAAATACATTTAACTACAAGCCTTCACAACAACCACATTCTTATTAACAACAAAAAAACTGGTATGTTGTTGTTTATATACCTTAGTTGAATTCCCTGACTGTAAGTCACTCTGGATAAGAGGGTCTGCTAAATGACCAAAATTTACAAATTACAAAGCACACTGGGTCCATATTATTTTAAAGAAGTATTTAAATATGTATTTCAAATCCATGTAACAGAAAACTGTGTGTGTGTGTGTGTGTGTGTGTGTGTGTGTGTGTGTGTGTGTGTGTGTGTGTGTGTGTGTGTGTGTGTGTGTGTGTGTGTGTGTGTGTGTGTGTGTGTGTGTGACCTGAGAGAAGAAGCACCTCCGTGGGTTCGTGGACAGATAAGGATTTATTTTATTCTCTGAGAACTTCTTACCACAGGCTCTGAGCCACATTCTCATCTTCACAATCATCAGATATACACAGAGTGGCTCAAATTAGACCTAAACTGTTATACAGGCCAGGACAAACTCTCTGGAAAAGAGTGTGTTCTCTCTCTGTGTGTGTGTACGGGTGTGGATCCTCTTAGAATGAAAACCATCAGAGCTGTTATTACGGGAAAGCCGGAAGCGTCAGAAGGGATAAATCATACTCGGAGTACTAATGTTATGACATTAAAGAACAAGTCTAGACAGGAAGTGATGCCAGAGCTCTGTCAGCAAATTGTGTGTGTGTGTGTGTGTGTGTGTGTGTGTGTGTGTGTGTGTGTGTGTGTGTGTGTGTGTGTGTGTGTGTGTGTGTGTGTGTGTGTGTGTGTGTGTGTGTGTGTGTGTGTGTGTGTGTGTGTGTGTGTGTGTGTGGAAAGGACAGTAATGGGTAAATGACCTGTTAAGACCTGGGTAGCCCAGACCTGTTAAACTCAATCCCAAAATTGCATGACAGTTACAGGCACCAGTACAAAACAGAACCAGTAAAGCAAGCATGTAAGGTATTCCATGACCAACAACCTCGTGTTATTCCCAACGTTTATCTTCTGATGTAATCACCTGTAACTTTAAATGCTGTGCAACATAAACTCTTGAATTTCACGTGATCACAGGCGTTTCACATGTGATCTCGTGCAAAAGCAACCTGTGAGACTATGAAAGTACACGTGAAAACATATCTTCGGTGTGAAATAAATGTGACATGGCGACGCAAAATTTCAACACGCGATGGCATGAAACTACACGTGACAACATTTGATACATTTTTCACGTGTAAAATTGCACGTGAATGTTTTTCATACGTGAGAATGAGATTTTCACATGTGAACGTTTTTCACGTGAAAATGCTGCTCACATGTGAACTCTACAACTGACCTCGCATGTCTCTTATGTTTTCACATGTGAAACTGCACATTTCCTGGGTTTTTTACAAACATTTGTACAGGGAGTAATGAAATGGTATGGGGGGTTTTAAGTTAAGTGGTACGCTGTTCAGCTAAAATATTGTAAACATCTTCAATCAATCTGATTCCATTTGACATGATCACTTAGTGCTGACTTTTCAATATGACCCCACCTGGGATTTGATCTCTCACAACCTTGGGCCACAAAGTCTGTAGAATACCAAAGTCCCCTACAGATTCATTACCTATAATACATCTCTGCACTTAGCAGTGCAGATGGCACATTTAAGTTAGCAAATAATCTGACTATTCTCTCATCATTAATTTAATTTTCAGCAATTTGAGGGTTTTCTGTATAGTTTAATGTTGGTGGGGAATAATGTTACCCCTGAATCACCATGATGAATACAATACAATATTTTTTTTCTTGAGTGTATTTTTTAAAAGATTTACTTTGAAGTCCAAAGTGTAGGGACACAGGCGAAGTCAGTAATCGCCACAGACATGGTGGCATAGCAGGAAGTTTGGAATGCTGTGAACCAAGAGGGTGTGAGTTCAAATCCCAGGTGAGGACATGTTGAATAATATAATATATAATAATAATATATGCCATTTAGCAGACGCTTTTATCCAAAGCGACTTACAGTCATGTGTGCATACATTCTACGTATGGGTGGTCCCGGGAATCGAACCCACTACCCTGGCGTTACAAGCGCCATGCTCTACTAACTGAGCTACAGATATGTAGTCAGATATGTAAGTTGATGACATCTTAAGGACTAATCTTTGTTTTGTAGGGCATTGCCTGTGAAATCTCATGAAAAATATCCACATGTTAAACTTCATGTGAAATATAATCACATGTGAAGTGTTCGAAAACCATATGGTTTCGCATGTGATTTTTTAAACTTATTAATGGAATACAACTTTACTTGCTATTTAGAGACATACTAGCAATTTCATTGTACAAATATGGTGAAGATGGACCGTCTGAGTGGTCGTTAGGTTCTATGTCCCATGCTGCGAGGGGAGAGACCAGTGGTGGATTGGGACCAGAAATCAGCCAAGGCATTTCTAATACACCAGGCCATTTTTTTTCCTAGAGGCCCCCATTTATTATCCAAATAATGATTATTCTGTGCAACAATTTTTTTTTATTTAGACTGTCGCTCTTGGCTAAAGATGGACTGGTCCACCTGGCATTTTCCCGAACTTCCCTATGGCTCGTCTGTTTCTCAGAGACACTGATTTTAAGTTTTACCAGTATTACCAGTGAGGTTTAGCCTAGCAGACTGAGGTCTTATCTGTTCTGGGGACCGGTGTCATCGTTCTGTCTTCTTCCAGCCCTCATGAGATGGGAGGCTGTAAACACCAAAGTAGATTGGGGACATTTCAGAGCTATTCATTTGATCTAAAACACACTGTCAAACTTGTAAATCGATTTACTGCTCCCAGATAAATCTTGTCCCAGTGCACAAAAGTATAATATTTTTCAATGCATGACTTAGAGCTTTAAAAAAAAAAAAAAAAAAGTGTTGATTTTGAATAGTGTGTTTTGTGTGTGTGTGCGTCCACATGCGTATGTGGTTGCCCTGGTTCTATACACACACACACACACACACACACCCACATCCCTTGACTGCTCTCCCCTGACACTGTGGTGGTGATTTTTATCCTTGGCAGGCTGGACTGGAAGTCACCACCATCCTTCTATCCAGTCTGGGGGAGAACAGAACAGAACAGTGGGGCTGGAATAACAGCAGGATGTGTGTGTTCAGCAGACCAGGGGAGTTTCCACTAGACTAGGATATGGGAAGCTCTGCAGGAGGGAGATAATCGCTGTGCTGGTAATTCACTGTAAATATCTTCTATTCTATTAAATGTCTTCAAACCTGGAGGGAAATATTTAATCTATTTAATTCTGCTTATGATCAGGAATGTGACTGATGACTGGGCATGTATGCCTCTTATGTACAGGTTGAAATTGAGAGCATATTGATTCAGTATTTGTAGTAAGTTGGTCGGATGAACAAGCAACTGAGCGACACTGTATTGATTGCCACAGCGCATTGTAATAATATGTGAACTTTCAGAACGTCAACTTTCTGTAAATCTCCAACCTTCCATTTGCATCGCTCGTAGGAGTATGTTTGGCTCGTGAAAGTACGGGAGTCTGAGTTTGCTGTCGGCGAGCCCTCTATGTTTGTGTGCTCAGGCTAATATGTTTTGTATAGGCTCTCTCAGTGCAGGCACACGGAGGTCTGTATGTGAGTCTGAGGTCTGCCTGAGTGAATGTAATCGAATGGCTGGGCAAAATCAGTTGTGCACATTTCAAAGTTGCTGAAACCGATTGAACGTAGGTTCTGGGAAGGTCAATGGACCTGTCATCATGTGGTCTCATATGGTTTGTTTTTTTGCGTCTCAAATGGCACCCTATTCCCTTTTGCCCAAAAGTAGTGCGCTACATCTTTTTTTTGTGCACTACAAAAAGGATGCCCTTTTGGGATGCTGTCCATCTCTGGCTAGAGGGATTTCACAGCTAAACCCTCGTTTGAACGTTGCCACTATCTCTTTTTCCCAGACTCTGGATCTTATAAGACTGTACAACAGTAGGCTAAGTCAGGCAGCTACTCCTACCTCTGAATGTGTCAGCGTGTGCTTTATCTGCTTTGACTGCAACTCTTGCTACAATTATTCATTTTTGTTCATGTTTTTTTCCATTAACCTATTTTTTTTAAATATATATTTTACAACTTTGCTGCTGCATACACATACATTGATACATGATACTTTTATATCCAGCAATCCCATACCAATAATTAATTTATTGATGACAGGGCGTAGGAATTCGATATGCCGTAATGTGTCTGATGTAATGTTTCTGTTACAGTGTAAGTCTGGTATGTCTGTTTTGACTACAGTTATTACCTAATAAAAATATCCATTTATCGCCGACAGAGAGTAAATATGAATTTGATATGCCGTAGTGTGCAACCACCGGGAAAACCGCCTCGAGTCCACAGATTATAGCCCTTCTTCATGGAACGCCGTGATTGGCTTTGATTGTTGATGCTGTAAAGTCAACGAACCAATTGGCCTGGTCTGTCCAGCCCCAGGCAGGCAGTCTGTCTGAAGGTCATGTGATGATTTTGGAGGGAGAGGGGGATTAGAGGTGGAGTGTGGTATGAGAGGGGTTACGGAGCGGCAGGTTAGCCTAGTGGTTAGAGCGTTGGACTAGTAACCGGAGGGTTGCAAGTTCAAATCCCTGAGCTGACAAGGTACAAAACAGTTAACCCACTGTTCTAGGCCGTCATTGAAAATAAAAATTTGTTCTTAACTGACTTGCCTAGTTAAATAAAGGTAAAATAAATAAATAGAGGGGGACACAGCCATAATGAATGGGAATGGATGACAAGGGGATACTAGTGTGTAACACTAGTACACAACTTTTCACCAGAGCCCTGTAGGCACTACCCAGGGAATAGTGTGCCATTTGGGACACAGCCTGGATGATACAAAAGACCGTGAAGCGTTGGAGACCCACAGACAGACACGAGGATACTGAATGCGCTGAGCAGAAAATGGAGCCATCTCTGAGATGATCTGGGAATTCAAACCACAGCCTTTAGAGTAGTCAACCAATGCCATGTCTGTTTGGTGGTGAACCGTAAAGTAACAGATCTTGCATTCTTCCTCGTCAGGTGTTCAGCAAAAACTCCGGACCCCAATTTTGGACCATAAAGTGGCTTACAATATCCAGCTGAGCGTCTATCCTTTTGTTGCTGGGCCACGCAGGCATACGGATAAACCTGTCCGATCTGAGGAGCCGCTCTGTTAACACACAGATATACAGTTAGGGTTAGAGAGGGTGGTTCGACGGTGTGTCTTGCTGTATTCCCACGGTGTACAGGGCAGCATGTAGAAATACAGTACACAGACAGAGTGTATACTGTTAAGGGACTCCAGATGTGATACTCATACAGATCAGGTCTCAGCACTGTACAATACCTCTGATCATCTGTCTGAAACCACGACGCCACAACCATAATGATGTTTAGACAATGGGGCGCCAGGTATCCTAGTGTTTAGAGCGTTGGGCCAGCAACTGGAAGGTTGCTGGATCGAATCCCCGAGCTGACCAGGTAAAAATCTGTTGTTCTGCCCCTGAGCAAGGCAGTTAATCCACTGTGCGCTGAAGACGTGGATGTTGATTATGGCAGCCCCCTGCCTCTCTGATTCAGATTGGTTGGGTTAAATGCCGAAGACACATTTCTGGTGAATACATTTAGTTGGACAACAATGGTATGGAATTTTTCTTATTTCTTGACTTTTCATCCATCTGTTTTTGTGGCATCTGCTTGTTTGTGAATCCAGGAAATGTACCTAAATTGTATGCAAAAGTAACCTGATTTGACACTCGTGAAAATCTTTCAAGGCTCGAAAGACATTAGAGACACACACACGCGTAACCAGTGTGAAATGGCTAGCTAGTTAGCGGTGCGCGCAAGTAGAGCTTCAATCACTCGCCTTTTCAAGGGCTGCAGCTTTTGTGCAGCGATGGGTAACAATCCTTCGTGGGAGGCAGTTGTTGATGTGCTCAGAGGGTCCCTGGTTCAAGCCCAGGTCGGAGCGAGGAGGGGGACGGAAGCAACACTGTTATGCACACAAAGTAAAATGCTACTCTATAAAAACTCATATAGCAGCCAAACCGTTTATACATTTGACGGAGAATAATAAAGGAATTTTAAGGGATGTATTCAATGAGTATAACAAAACAGACATCAAACACCCAATGGGGCGGCAGGTAGCCTAGTGGTTAGAGTGTTGGGCCAGTAACCGAAAGGTTGCAGGTTTTGAATCCCAGAGCTGACAAGGTAAAAATCTGTCAAGGCAGTTAACCCACTGTTCCCCTGGTGCCGTGGATGTCGATAATGGCAGCCCCCTGCACCTCTCTAATTCAGAGGGGTTGTGTTAAATGCAGAAGACACATTTCAGTTGAATGCAATTAGTTGTACAGTTGACTAGGTACCCCCTCCGCCCCCCCCCCCCCCCCCCCTTCTGCAATGGACACCACCTCTGGAAAGAAACCATTTTGGACATTTAAATGTGAACAATGGCGAAACTGCAACTAAAAGGCATGCTGGATCTTTTATTAAAGACTTTGAAAACAGAACATGCTCTCTCGGAGTAGTAAATAGTGTAACGTGGAGGAGCAATATCCAATTACCTTGGTAAAGTAGTAACCTTCCGACTGAATGCGTTTTGATTCATTTGTTCCCGACGGCCATAATCATTGTCATCTTGTGTAATCACTTACTGTACCTGTATCAAACGTGTTCACTTCTCCGTGCCACACACTCTGTCAGTGACCTACATAGAATGATATGACTGCCTACTCAGTGCTGAAATAGTAGGTGTTCGACGGTGTCCATTGACTGTCATCGCTAACTAAACCACACACGGTGACATGTGGAATTTAGGTCTAACTCCCCAGCCGTGACCGGATCAACGTGTGGTCGATGTGTCTTAACAGCTTTTCTGTGATAATGGGGTGCCTGCCAGAGAGAGGGAGGGAGGATATATGTGTTTGTGTGTGTTTGTGCGTGTGTGTGAAAGGGAGAGAAGGAGGATAACTTGCTAAGCTCATCCGATAGACAACACCTCATTTTGGTGTTGATGTAAACTTTATTACCACCATCCGCAGGGAGCCTCTCTCTCTCCATCTTGCTCAGTATGTGTTTTACCACATGTGACAGTATGTTTTTAACACTGCCAGGTTTTCAGAGCAGCCTGGTACTGTATCTACCGCAACATAATTGGTTGCACTCATAAATAATTACTTTTCACTCATAAATAATTCCAATTCAGTTCAAATTACCGAGCGTGCTCCTTGGTTTCGGATGACACATCAACTGAACTTGGCCCTCCATCATCATGGGCCATGCCTACAAAGGCCTTACCTTTCTACTCACGGCGCAATTGAGTTGTAGTGCTCGGGTCATCAGGGCTGCGTCCCAAATGGCCGCCTATTCCCTATATAGTGCACTACTTTTGACCAGGGCCGTATGGGAATATGCTGCCATTTGGGATGCCACCCCAGATATACCCAGAGGATGCTGCTGCAATGTCCGGTGACCGGTCACTCCTGTGGTGGTGACACTGAAGGTGTCATCCACTCAACGATGTCATCTGAATAATAATGGTGGTGTGGAGGGTGATGACTATTAAAAACAATCATACAGTTATTAATAGCAAAGGATTTAGTAGACTATAGTTTATGTTGGCTCTATTGGAAAGCAGATACAGTACACTCTAAGAAATATATATTTTAATTATCTCAAACAGTTCTGTTCAAATTGCTGCCTTGCTTCTTGACATGTTTGATGACCATCTCACCTCTCCCTTTCCCCACGTTCTCTCTCTCTCTCTCTCTCTCTCTCTCTCTCTCTCTCTCTCTCTCTCTCTCTCTCTCTCTCTCTCTCTCTCTCTCTCTCTCTCTCTCTCTCTCTCTCTCTCTATATATTCCATCAGTCCTTACAGGGCATGTTGTCTTCTCTCCATTCTGAGCTTGACATTCAGAGGTACTTGCTGAAAATCCAATTTCCCCACACAGTTAGTCTGATTTTTATCTTATCTGCATCATGCCTGGGCGTGTGACTGTCTGCATCCCAGCTAACCTGTCTGTCAGGGTTGGGATCTATTTTAATTGAAGGCAGTCAATTCAGGAAGAAAACTGAAATTCCAATTCAGTGTTTGGGGGTGTCAATGACTTCTCAATAAACTGAAAAGGAGAAGCTATTTATGTCAAAATTGTCATTGTGTGTGCACCTGGGTGTGTCCTCAGAACTGTTAGCTTGATAAAGGGCTCTCTGTGTGCTGACCTCTCAATGCTAACCTTACAATACTACCAGGCTTCTCAATGAGCTCCACAGCCTTTAACACTCTGCCAGGCCCACAGGACTGTCTGCCTGATGAACTCATTAGTGGCTTTAATCAGTCTCGCTACACCCTTGGTTGTTTTTCCCTTGGTTGTTGTGCAAAGCTTGAAAACTAACTTGAAAAAAAGCGTTGTGCTGGAGTTATTTGTATTTTTTCTACAATGTCGATTTTGGGGCTGTAACTACCAGTCAATGAGGGGGATACTCCAGCACAACCAAATTACTGCCTGCTCCACATCAGTCAATGGGCTGAGGGGGATACCCCAGCACAACCAAATTACTGCCCTCTCTTCCATTTTTAGCAATTGCGCCATGGGAAATTATGGTGTGTGTGTGTGTGTGTGTGTGTGTGACAACATATAACAGGCAGTGTCTGTCTGCAATCTGCACTGATGCAAACAATTGACACCCAAATAGACTTGAATGCATGACTAGAATGTCACACAATGGCACTGGGCTTTTCACTGTGTTCACATTGTAGTTAAAAAGCTTGTCTTTTGTCTTAAACACTTAAAAGAAGTAACACTAGTGTTTGGTTCAGATGGCTTTGTTGGTTAAAGAATGGTGCTTGCAACACAGAGTTATGGTGGGTTTGATTCCTGCATGTGACACTGGCACATAGCTTAGGGAAATTGTGTTTCAGTTTGTGTAAGCTTCCTATGTAGGGTTGCAAAATCCCAGTAACCTTCCCAGAGTACATTTTGAGGGGGACCTTTTGGGAAAGTTACCGGAATTTTTTACAACCCTTTTCCTGTGTATCGTGACCCCCTCTTGAACCTCTTTCTCCTCTTCTCCCTTATAGAGCAGAAGCCCTAAACACGGCCTTAGCAGCTCCAGTGTAGGGGACCAGGCTGAGCACCTCTCCCTGGCCTCCCTGGAGTCTCTGGACACCATGTCAGAGGCTGATGCCCCCACCACCTTCACCAGAGGCAGCCGCTCCCGCGCCAGCCTGCCCGTAGTGCGCTCCACCAACCAGACCAGGGACCGCTCACTAGGTAGGGGACCACAACATGGCCACACTGTGTTTTGATGC